>NW_028141531.1:27500-30859 GCF_030444845.1 Prenolepis imparis | reverse complement strand
AAGCAGTGGTATCAACGCAGAGTACTATCTTGCTCCTAACAATATCTTCCAATAATTGTATCTTATTGTATGCCGTATCTCGCATATATTATGTATCTCAAATTATAGAATAATGATTTATTAAATATTAAAATATATATTTTTTTTAAGGATTATTATATGTATAATTTAGAAAGAATATTTAAAATATTTATAAGTTTATATATATATGTATATATATAATGTATAATATATATGTATATAGTATATGTATATATATATATATATATATACCCAGTTAGCCAAGCGTTCCTTGGCATAAGAAAGAAAATCGTTGCTTGACACAAGTTTTCATTCAGTTGTCATTATGTTGCTATCATCGAGATAATAGAATTTCGTTTAGGTTAACATAAAGGCATTATACGAACAATAGTTGCCTACACTAGTTGTTAAAATTTTAGGTGGAAATTGTTTTCGTCATGTTGCTCTGTGATTTCCAATAACTTTTTATTAAGAAAGCAATTGTTGCTCTCAAGTTGCTCACAATTGTCGATAGCAATAACAATCGACAATTTAATAGATAAAATCGGAAGCCGCTTTCCCTCAATATTGAAAACAACTTAATCAAAGCAATTTCAAGTAAATTGATCGGCAACTTGCTATCTGGGTATATATGTGATTGACAAGTATGTGTTATCTTGATTTCTTATTGATGTTACTGTATAAAAATATCAGCTGCATAAAGAATAATATAAAGAACTTATGAATAACATATAAATAGCTCAATGCAAGGTGTTCGGTCACCCTGAAAACTCGAGTTCAAGTCTATCGGTATATATATATATTTTTTTATATTTATTATTATTGGAATATATAGAAATTATTAAAAATATATATTTTTAAAGGCGATACTTAAGAATTTTTAAATATTGAAAATATTTCAATAATTTTACAACTACAAACACATTGTATATATAAATGCAAAAAATTCGGTAAATAAATTAATCCAGTAATAAATCTATCTCTCTAAATCAGTAATCAATATATATATATATATATATATATATATTATATATATGTTATATATATATATATATATATATTGATTACTGATTTAGAGAGATAGATTTATTACTGGATTAATTTATTTACCGAATTTTTTGCATTTATATATACAATATGTTTGTAGTTGTAAAATTATTGAAATATTTTCAATATTTAAAAATTCTTAAGTATCGCCTTTAAAAATATATATTTTTAATAATTTCTATATATTCCAATAATAATAAATATAAAAAAATATATATATATACCGATAGACTTGAACTCGAGTTTTCAGGGTGATAGACCGAACACCTTGCATTGAGCTATTTATATGTTATTCATAAGTTCTTTATATTATTCTTTATGCAGCTGATATTTTTTATACAGTAACATCAATAAGAAATCAAGATAACACATACTTGTCAATCACATATATATATATAATATATAATATATATATACATATTATACATATATATAAACTTATAAATATTTTAAATATTCTTTCTAAATTATACATATAATAATCCTTAAAAAAATATATATTTTAATATTTAATAAATCATATATTCTTATAATTTGAGATACATAATATATGCGAGATACGGCATACAATAAGATACAGTTATTGGAAGATATTGTTAGGAGCAAGATCTAAGATATCGTTATCCTCGTTTTACATATACAGAGAAACAAAGGTAATACGATAGCCGGTTCTTGTTGACATTATCTTTCAATAATCGCATCCGTGTGCTCAACATATTAGTATTTGTGCCTACATGGACGCTACTACATACGCGATGCAAGAGAGACAAAGACAGAACGATTATCTCTCTCCTTGTCAAGCTGTCAGTATGTTACCACGGAAAATTTCTCCAGTTCCTTAGATCTAGTGAGAATCGTATCGTCCAGATTTCTCATCAAATAAGTGACATAGCTTCGTGATTTTTTTTTTAATATATTCTTTATATAATAATGCAGTCAGCTAAAGAGCCCGATTTTGCATTTTTGCTCTTAAAAATTTATAATAAATTAAATACGGACTCGCGGCTAACCCAACCTTACCCGTTGCTAACTGCACATTTCCCCAAGTTTATTAAAACATTTTATTTTCACCTTTTTTTTAATAAAATAGCTCTTTAGCTGATTACAGTCGAGCTTACTGATTAAGAATATCGTAAATTTAATGAGATTCATTCAGTATTTTGGCTAAAATCTGGATTATACGAATCCGTAATTCCCGGCCGGCCGACAGGCGACCCAGACAAACTCCGAATTGATGTTGGAGACCTCGCGCGGTGACAACGCGAAACTCCGGTTTCAGTGTTACCAACGCTGAGAAACTAATTCCCCAGACTTTATGTAGTGGTACATGTCTGTACACGTACACACTATTGCATTGCTCACGCGGACGGCACGGTAGAGAGACAAGGATCGATTATCACGTTATCCTAGTTCCTCTACCGTGCTAATCACGTGACATGCTACACGCGAGATACGGCCTGAAAATGCTTTCTGGCCTTCCGTAGTAGAAGGCAGGAATGTAGCAAGGCTAATAAGCACCCACTTTTTGTAAATTTTATATATGCTTATGCACATATGTGCGTATATATAACAAATAGTATCAAAAATTTTATATATATGTCTCCAAATTGTACAATGATAAATAATAATGATAAAATAATAATTCGCAGAGAACTGAACTAATATACAACATGTAAGACACGGGCGCTTATTAGACTTGGCAATTTATTGCTTTTCACTTCTACTTTTTTATCGATATTTTATGTATCGTCAGCGCGATAGAGAGACAAGGAGAGAATGAGTATTAATTCTTGTCTAACATGTAGTGGCAATTGTAGATTTATAGGCTAACAAATATGTATTACTTAATTACTTTTTGATTATATTGATGTTACTGTATAAGAATACTTGCTCCATATAAATCGTGATGTAAAGAACATACGATGAGTAACATATTAATAGCTCAATGCAAGGTGTTCGGTCTGTCACCCTGAAGACTCAAGTTCAAGTCTATCGATATGATTTTTTTTTATAATATATTAGAATATATAAAAATTATTTTAAAAAATATTTTTTTAAAGGCGATTAACTTTAAGAATTTTTAAATATTGAAAATATCAATTATTTTACAACTATCATATACATAAAAATGCAAAATAATTCCGTGAATAAATTAATGTATCCTGTAATAAATCAATAACTAATATATATATATATATATTTATATTGATTACTGATTTAGAGAGATAGATTTATTACTGGATTAATTTTATTTACCGAATTTTTTGCATTTATATATACAATGTGTTTGT
>NW_028141531.1:17500-22500 GCF_030444845.1 Prenolepis imparis | reverse complement strand
TGACGATCACGCCAGCGCCAGATCCAGGCCGAGACCCTCAGTAAACGTTGGAGAGAGGAGAATCGCCTTAACTCTTCTGGCTCCCGTAGGTCATCGGTCACATGGCAGCGTGTGGGTCGTTGTTCGGGAAGCTCGGCCTCCTTGTGGCCGGCGTTCATTGGCCACGTATCAGGCGGCTGCCTGAGATAATCAGGTCCTTGCCACCAGAGAGGATGTGCCAACAGCTCCTTCGGGGACAGTCCGCGGGAAGCGCAGTCGGCTGGGTTCTCTCGCCCAGGTACGTGAAGCCATCTCGCATCCTGGTTTATCCGCTGAATTTCAGCGACTCGGTTCGCTACGTAGGTGGTCCATCTTGCAGGGTGCCCCCGGATCCAACCAAGCGTGACAGTGGAGTCGGTCCATAGATTGACTGATGTCTTCTGCACGTCCAGCATGCTCCGAACGTGCTCCGCCAACTTGGCTAACAAAGCTGCCGCGCAAAGTTCCAAGCGAGGGAGTGACACTCGTTTGAGCGGGGCGACCTTGGTTTTAGCGACGATCAAGGATACGCTGGGTTGCTCGTTTGTGGACAGGAGGTACACCACGGTTGCATGGATGCTTCGGGGAGTACCTGTGCCGCATTGGAAAGGAGCGCACGACCCGTTGCGTCCACTGTGGACACGAGCGGGACGATGCGCAGCACACACTCGAGGTGTGTGCTGCGTGGAATCAAGAGAGGAGGGAGCTCGTGTCCGCAGTGGGCGCGGACCTTTCACTCCCGGCCGTAATTGCGGCTGCGGTCGGGAGTGAAGACAAATGGAGGGCCTTCTCCTCCTTCTGCGAAATAGTAATGCGGCAGAAGGAGGAGAAGGAAAGAGAACGAGAACAGGAGGGAAGAAGGAGAGAGGCCCTTAATGAGGAGGGCAGCGAGGAGGAAGATGCGAATGGCGGTGGGAACCAAGATCACACTTTAGGGTCGGCGCCAGATACAAATTATAGCACCGACCCAGGATGAAACTAATGGGAGGGGAGTTTTGGGGATGTACCTAACATCTGCTCCCCAGCTCCCCTCCCAGGCCCGGTGGGAGGGAATTAAAAGAAACAAGAGAGGTGATAAAGAAAAGGTGGAAACGAGGGGGGGTCTCTTCTAGCGTAGCTGGATGAGATCCTCCCTCCTGCGGGGACGGGGGCCGCCTGGCCGCCGACCGTGGGACTTAGGACCTTTGGCCGGTGGTTGGGTGGCTCTCCCGCCCCCAGGGTGCCGGCCCCCCTTCCTCCCTGTGGCGGGAAGGGGGTGCGCCGGCTTTTCTCCCTGGCGGTGGTGGCCGAACCTCAATTTCTTTTGGGATGAGGGGGAGCCCCACCGCCGGGGCTGTGGGGGCTAGCGCTGTCGGGCCTTAGGGCCCGGCGTCGCTGACCGCCCACGTGTAGGAGGGACGGGGGCGCGTGGCCGCCCGCCCGCCCGCCCGCCGGCGACTCGCAAGAGTTAGCCGGCGGGGGGGGGCGGGCGGCCTCGCGCCCCCGTCCAGCCGGGGTTTCTCCATGGAGAGACCTCGACGTTAGCGCCGGGTGCCGATGGCCGAACCCCGAACCCCTTTAGGGGAGGGGGGGAGCCGCGACACCCGGCAGTGGGGGGGACCGTGGGGGGTCCAAGCTTCGGCTTGATCCCCATTGCACGCGGTCCCCCCCTGCGAGGGAGCGGAGACTTGTCGCCCTTCCGCCGAGAAAGACGCCCAGGGTCGGGCGTTCTCGGCTGGAGGGAGCAACCTCCGCGGAGGGAGCAACCTCCGCGGAGGGAAGTTACCCCCCCGGGGGTGATTTCCCTGAGAGGGCCCCCTCGGTTGACGGTCGAACCTGGCCACCCTCCTGGGTGCCAGGGGGAACCCCAACCGGGGGGGCGGGGGGTGGCGGCTCGAGCGGGCACACTCGAGCCGTGACCCCGCCCCCCAAACTTATGGGAGGGCGCGGCGTGGGGTTGATACCGCCCTGCGCCGCAACCGCGAGAACCCGCACTTACGGGGGGAAAGTGTCGCCTTCTGCGGCACTTTCCTTAGGAGGGATAAAGGCGGGGGGGCGGCCAGACGGCATGGGATTCCAGCATCCTGGCCGTCCCCCCATTAACGCCCGAGAAGGTATCCGTAGTGGTTTTAGTGGGTAGGTCTTGCGCCCCCTGACCGATCCATTCGTGGATCGGCCAAGGGGGGCAAGGAGTCCCACATAACCACCCGTCCTCTACCCGGAGGCGGGGGTATCCATGAGGATTTCCACTACGAATCAAAAAAAAAAAAAAAAAGGAGGTACACCACGGCAGCGTAGGCTCGCTCGGATGCATCTGAGAAGCCGTGGAGTTCCAGGGTGGTCGACGAGGTCCCGCAACGTAGCCAGCGCGGCAAGCGCACTCCTTCCAGCAACGGAAGCTCTTCCTCCAGGTTGATCCAGGCTGAGGCTTCCTCTCTGGCCAGTGGGGTGTCCCAATCGAGCTGTTGTAGCCATGCCGTTTGGATGAGCAACTTCGCCCGGACCACTATCGGTGCTAGCCATCCCAGGGGGTCGAACAGGCGCGCCGTCTGGGAGAGCACCGTCCTCTTCGTGGGGGAAGCCTTGGGTAACTTCCGGATTGTGAGCGCAAACTCATCGGTCTCCGGGTTCCACCTCAACCCTAAGACTGAGTGATCGGTCGTTGGCAGCTTGGCACCCGTCGGACCTGTCAGGCGATGTTCTGGCGGGATATCCTCCAGGAGGGCTTTGTCATTGGCGGCCCATTTTCGCAGCGGGAAGCCACCCGCCGCGCAGAGAGAGGCTACTTCCCCCAGGAGCTGTCGACTCGATTCTAAACTGGCGGACCCGGTGAATATATCGTCCATATACGTATCTTGGCGCACCGCTGCAGCGCCTAACGGGAAGCGAACTTTCTCGTCGGCAGCAAGCTGATGGAGAACACGTATGGCAAGGTAGGGCGCACTCGCCAGGCCATACGTGACAGTGTTTAGCCGGAATTCTGACACTTGCCCTTTGTCTTCTCACAGAATCCGCTGCAGGTCCCGGTCGTCTGGATGCACGAGGATTTGGCGGTACATCTTCTCCACGTCGGCGGCGAAGACGTAGCGGTGCCGACGCCAACGGGTCAGGATGTCGGCTAGCGCCGGCAATAGGTTTGGTCCGGTGAACAGCGCGGCGTTGAGAGAGTGCCCGGCGGCGGTGCGCGAAGAGCCGTTGAAGACCACCCGTATTTTCGTACCGGCATCGGAGGCTCGCATCACTCCGTGGTGGGGCAGGTAGCACGTCCTGTTCCCGGGAGCGGGCAACATCTCTTCAACTGGCGACATATGGTCTAGAGCCTGGTAGCCCTGCATGAAGTCCCGGTACAGCTGCCCGAAGTCCTTGTCGCGATCGAATCGGCGCGTCATGACGTCCAGCAGGCGGGACGCGGCGCGGCGAGTCGGTCTGAGGTCTGGTAGATCTGGTGAGACTGGCAGGCGCACCTGGTAGCGCCCGTTGGACAACCTCACGTGCGTGCGCGAAAAATGATCCTCGCATGCCTGCTCGTCGTTGGTCATAGGCAAGGCGGGGTGAGGAGGCTCCTCCGCCTCCCAGAATCGGCGCACGAGGTCAGTCAGTTGCAGCACGGCGGAACACTGGAGCGACGATACGGAGGCAGCGAGGTGGTGAGCTCCCATTGCACCCAGGAGTACCCAACCCAGGCGGGTTTGTTGAGCGATAGGTTCCCGCGGCCCTCCGCGGCGCAGGTCTGGCATAACGATGCTGGCGTAAGCCTCGGCTCCGAGGAGAAGCTTCACCGGGTCCTGGCGCTCGAACTCAGGATCCGCGAGCTCGAGGCCTGTTACGTGCGGCCAGGGGCGCCGGCCACTTCCCGGCGCTCCACTATAGATGGATAGCCGCGGCAGTACCAAGGCTGACACAGGTAGCGAGAAGAGTCCGGAACGCGCGGATAGGATTACGGTGATCCGTCCCCGCGACGAATCCGTCTGGATACCACCGACCCCGAATATAGCCACTGAAGCCGGAGTTCGCGGTAGGCGGAGGCGCTGCGCCAGCGACTCCGCGATCAAGGACGTTTCAGAGCCCGGGTCCACTAGAGCGCGAACGGCACTTCGATTTCCGTGTTGATCCTGCACTACAACGCGAGCGGTCGCGAGGAGCACGGGCCCGCACTCCTCTTGTGGGCGTTTGGCGACGTGGACGGTTGACGACTGGCTGGTCCCGGCCGTCGTTAGTGCAACGGCAGTGAAAGCGTCGTGCAGGGTCGTATGATGCCGACTTGAGCACTTTGCACATACCTTCTCTGACGTGCAATTGCTGAGCTGGTGACGACCTAGGCAGTTCCAGCACCGCTGGTGAGTACCCACTGCCTCTCGTTTCTCCTGAGCATTCTTTTTCTTGTACTGATCGCAGTATGCCAAAAAATGCTCTTTTTTGCAGAGAGGGCAGCTTCGGTTGGAGTCCGATCCTCGACCTCCTACGTGGCTGGCACGTGCGGTCCGGCTAGTCTTCTCGGCGAATTTCCCATTCTGCTCCGCAGAGACGGTCTGTAGTACGTCCTGTGTCATGAGCTGCTCTTCCAGGAAATCGCGCAGATCTTCATAGGAAGGGGGCTCGGTAGATCTGCCTAGCGACTTCTCCCAATCTCGACGGGTCTTCGGATCGAGCAGTTCTATCACGAAATGGACGAAGAGATCCGTCGTTTCTGAAATCGGACGCCCAATGCCCTCGAGCGCTCCGACGGTGGAGACCACACAGTGGAAGATTTTACGGAGTCCGGCAGCAGCCGGGGCCTTCATTCGCGGGAGTGCGGTGAGGGCAGACAGATAAGCTCTCACGAGGAACCTCTTGTTCTCGAAGTGGTTCGTCAGGGTGGCCCAGGCGCATTCGAAGTTCTCTTCCGTCGAAGGTAGGTTCCGTATCAGTTGTTCGGCGTCGCCCTTTATGCCGACCTTCAAATACTGCATCTTTTGTACTCTCGATAGTGACGGCTCCTCGACGACGATGGACTGAAACAGATC
>NW_028141531.1:0-12500 GCF_030444845.1 Prenolepis imparis | reverse complement strand
ATTTTATAAATGTGAAAGACTCTCTCCCCATAAAACAGGCACCCCGTAGGATTCCTTTACAGATTTGCCCGACTCATACTCCAAGGAGAGGATCTGGAAGTATGGCAAAAGGATCAAGAGGAAGATCCTAATATTGCCATTATCATTCAAGGAAAAAGAGAAGGAAGACGTCCGCCTCGTTCTGAATTGGTGACTCACGATATTTCCGCTCAAATTTACTGGACATATTGGGACGCATTAGTTCTTCAAAATGGAATCCTTTACAAGAAGTGGGAAGCCCCGAATTTGAAGTCTAGTTTTCTTCAGTTAATTGTTCCTCGGAAACGAGTGAAAGAGATTCTCGAAGAAGTACATGACTCTCCATCCGGAGGTCATTTCGGAATAAACAAAACCTTAGAAAAGGTTCGAAAACGTTTTTATTGGGCAACTTATAAGCAAGACATAGAAAATTGGTGCAAGTCTTGCAAAGTTTGCGTTTCAAAAAAAGGCCCCACAGGAAAAGGAAAATCTCCCATGCAGATATATAATGTCGGAAATCCATTCGAGAGGATTCAGATGGATATTTTAGGCCCACTTCCTATCACTTCTTCAGGAAATAAATATGTGATTGTCATCATTGATTGCTTCACCAAATGGGTAGAAGCTTTTCCCCTGAAGAATATTAGAGCAAAAACGGTTGCAGAAATCTTCGTCAATGAATTTATTTCAAGACATGGAGTACCTTTAGAGGTACATACCGACCAAGGGAAGAATTTTGAATCCAAACTTTTTGCCGAATTAATAGAACTTCTTGGAATTAGGAAAACACGGACTACCCCGTTACATCCTCAGTCTGATGGTCAAGTCGAATGACAACATCAAACTATAATAAACTATTTAGCGAAGTATATTTCACAGAATCAAAAGGATTGGGATCGGTGGATCCCCATGTTTCTTCTGGCCTACAGATCTTCGAAGCACGAAACTACTGGAATGACTCCTGCGGAATTATATTTCGCTCGAGATTTAAGACTTCCAGTGGATTTGTTACGAGGGAACCTTCCTAGGACAGAGGAGGGAGAATCTTCTTCTTCAATTGAGAATTTCGCCAGTATTCTTAGAGGAAAATTAGATGAAATTCATTCCGAAGTTAAAGGAAAGATGGATACAAAATTTTCTCGAGTAAAGAATTGGTATGATAGGGGAGTTAGGAAGATTCTATTTCAGGAGGGAGAGAGAGTCTGGTTTTACAACCCCCGAAGAATTAAAGGAAAAGCTCCCAAATTGCAGAGCAATTGGGAGGGACCTTTCTTTATAGTGAAGAAATTCAACGATGTGGTGTATTGTATTCAGAAGACACCCAGACATCGGAAAAAAGTGGTTCACGCGGATAGAATAGCTCCATTTATAGATAGAAATGTTGTTAATTGTTAGTTAGGTCAGAGCCTGAATAAAATTGTTAGGGAGTAGGGAGATGTGTGTGTATGAGTTTGTGTGTGTGTGTGAGTGTATGTATATTTTCATTTTAGAATTCTTACTGCGAAAAATGTTTTTCTTTTCTAGTTGAAGATCTTCAAGATCTTCAAGGTTTGTCTGAGTCTTCGGTACGGGAGGATTCTCCAAGGAAGTTCCTGTGGCTGAGACTCATCGGAAACAGCTGACATCTTTCAAAAGGAGACTTCCCATTCGTTTTGTTCTAAGGATCGTTTGAATCTTCAATTAAGAAGACCGTCTCATTTTCAGCTGGATAGTCATTTGATTCTTCAATTAAGAAGACTGTCTCGCCCACGGTTTTTTTGATCCGTGGTTTTTCCCGTGGGACGTAGGGCAAATGCCGAGGCAGGGACTTGGGGAGTCCTCGAGGGACGATGGGTCCACGGATGTTACCCCCCCCCCTTGTCTGAAGATTCAACGTTCTTCGATTTTCTCCGGAAGACGCTTAAGCGAGAACAACAGAACAACAGCGAAGAGAGAAATTTTCACCTCGGCGGGTGTGAAGAAGAGTCTGGCCAACTTTTCTTCGAAGACACCGTTCGAGTATGGAGAGGAAGAGGGCGAAGCCCGGTAACCTGTAGCAGCAGCTCAGGGAGGGCAGGATTCGTCCGGACGAAGAAGACGCAAGATTGGGACCAGACGTTTCGCTCGACCACCCACAGCAGCAGCTTGGGAAGAGCAGGAGAATCGTCGGTGCCCTGGAATCAGCGTCAGTCCTGGGTCTTCAGTAGTCTCCATGTTGGATTGTCGGGACGACAATCTTAAAGGAGGGGGGTAGTGTTGCGCCCCCTCGGATCTGCATCTTCATCCTCGGGATCACCCCGTATACGTTTCCGGAGGATCGTCGTCAAGGGGGTTGTTGATAAACAACCTCCGACTTTCGTTTGTTTTCCGGCTCCATCTTGAGTCTTGGTCTAGCTGTCAAACCGATTTGACGTGTTACGAGAACTCAGACTATTTTCCCGATTTATTGTATTTCTTCTTCTGCATCTCAAAGGGTCGTCACTTCATTAAATAACATTCTGTGCTTAACCGTGTCTTGATTTATTTCGCGCGCGAGTGAGAGTGCTTGTGCGAGTGAGATACCTCTTGAGATATCGCAAGAGGCGTCTGGGGGACGCAACAATATATATGTGTGTGTGTGTATTTTTTTATTTTATATACATATATATATTTGAATTTAAACTTTTCAAATACAAAATTTAATTATATAGGTATACTAATGTATATTGAATAAAAAATTTAAATATATATGACAATTTTTTATTTTTATTATTAATTCTACCAGAGATAAAATGAGCAATACGGATCTACCAGAGAGGGGCACCAGCAGAGATGCAATAAGATCTAACGAAGCCGCTTATTTAGGAACGCAAAATCGGACTGAATTAAGACGTGCCGAACACGATGCAAGGTATATTTACTAATTTTCGAATTATGATTAAATATAAAATTGATTAATAAAGTCATTGCATATTATCAATACAGTAACAGCACAGTTGCATATACATGCACGTTCCTATATATACATATATACATATACTGATAAATAAACAAAATCTTTGTAGCTCGTTTACAATTTAATTATGAAAAATATTAATTATATAGTAATTATTATTGTTAAAGTTTATATTCAAATATATATGTATATATATGTGTGTGTGTGTGTGTGTGTGTGTGTGCTTATTTTTTATTTCAAATATATATATATATATATATTTGAATATAAACTTTTTAAATCTAAAATTTAATTTTATAGATATAGGTACTCTAATGTATGTTGAATAAAAATTAAAAATATATAATATACAAATTTTAAATTTTTATTTATTTGTTCACATTTACCAGAGAAAGGATGAGCAATAAGGATCTACCAGAAAGGGGCAGAGATGCAAGATCTGACGAAGCCGCTTATTTAGGCATGCAAAATCGGGCTGGAGTAAGACGCGCCGAACGCGATGCAAGGTATATTTGCTAATTTTCGAATTATGATTTAAATATAAGATGGATTAATAAAGTCATTGCATATACTGGTAATAAATAAACCAAATCTTTATAGCTCGTTTATAATTTAATTATGAAAAATATTAATTATATAGAAATAATTATTGCAATTATATATATATTATATAAAAACAATCTTTATTCGTCCCCTTGAGAATTGAAGGCGCTTTTTTCTGAGGAGCGTTCCCGAACCTCTTACAAACTCCTCTCTCTTCTACTATATCAACTTGTACAACATTACATTACAAATACACTTTAACAACCGCCTCTTTCTCTTTTTCCTCCATATCTCCTTATCTTCCACGTCTTACAACTTAACCATTACAGTAACAGTAATCAATACACATTAACCGTCTTCCGCCTCTTTTTCCTCTCCTCCAGAACTCTTTACATCCTCCTTTCCCTCCTTCCATCATCCTCCTGAGCACCTCTACTCCGATTCCTCTCCTATCCTCCTTCGTCTCTCGTCCCACCTCCTTTCTCCTTTTCCATCTCGCTCTCCCTGTCTCCCTTCTTTCCTCCTTCCGACTCCGCCTCTTTCCTTTTTCCACAGACCATCTTCCTGTCTCTTTTCCTCCTTCCTTTCTTCCTTTCCCTTTACTCATCCTGCTCTCCCCCTCTCTCACCGACTCCGTTTTTCCCTCCATCAGTTCCGAGCAGGCATATGGGGTGATTGGTTCGAACAGGATTCGAACCTGGGACTCACCGCATGTCAGCCAGATACTGAACATGCGGGGCCACGTTTCACCCCTATATATATTATATATATATGTATATATATATATATATATATGTACAATATATTTATATATATATATAATATATAGATATATATAGATATATATAATTATAATTTCTATAATTAATGTTTTTCATAATTATGAACGAGCTACGAAGATTTTGTTTATTTATTGGTAAATAGGAACGTGCATTGTACATATATACATATGTAACTGTGCTGTTACTGTATTGATAATATGCAATGACTTTAATCAATCATATATTTTTATATCACACATTATTAGAAAATTAATATATATTATGATTAAAAAATAAATATATATATACAATATATATAACAATTATTTATTATTCATATTAATTAATATTTATAATATTAAAAATTATAAGTATGAAACTAAATTTTTGTATCAATAATATTTAACAAAGATATAATTAATTTAATATATTTAGCTTTAATATTAATATATTAACTTGCTACGTTTTACAGATATAAATGGTCAATGCGTCGAAAAATGCAAAGTCGCGAAGAAAATAGAGAAAGAGAAGAAGGAATAAGCGGAAGAGGAAAAGGAATAAGAGGAAGAGGAGGAATGGGAAGAGGGAGAGGAAGCGGAAGAGGAAGTGGAAGAGGGCGTGGGAAAAATATTATATTTCATTATCATTTTTAAATTAAGTTTCTAAAGTTTTATATTATAATCAAGTTTTAAGTTTTAAATATTTTCAATAATAAAATACATTATATATATTATATACTCCTCATGTATTTTATATATATATAGAGCATATATATGCATTTTATAATAAAAAAATTTTTTAAAGTATGTTATGTCGTAATTATTGTATTAAAAAGTGAAATAATTTGAATGATACACACACACACACACACACACACACACACACACACACACACACACACACACACACACACACACACACACACACACACACACACACACACACACACACACACACACACACACACACACACACACACACACACACACACACACACACACACACACACATATACAAAAAAATGCGATTAAAATCTAATAAGTTTCTGTTTTATACTTATTACGTTTATGTAATTTATAATTTTGCATTCTTTCTCTTTTAATTACAAATTTGTCTAACTTAATTAAATATTTACTAAATATGAGATTTAATATATACTAAAATCTATATTTAAAATATCTATATTTATAAATTAATTTTATAAATATAAAATTTATTTTTATTCTCGGATTTATAAACACATCATGTATACATTTATACATATATGTTGTTTCTACATTCACATTTTATTTAAATACCTAGGTCAATTATACTAATCTGTTATTTCTGTTTTTAATTTGTCTTTAATAAATTGAAAAAAAGATATATATATATATTATTTTTTACTTTGATTTATTATATAATAATTGAATAAATCATATTTATAATAATGTTTATAATAATATATAATGTTATAATGTTTATATATATACCTATATCATGTTTATCATGTTATATATCAGCTTTATCACGTTATATCGATATGTAAAATGTATATATGTATATGCTCAATAAATCCTATAATTAAACAAATAAATTTCTTTATTTAATTATAAGATTTATTGAGCATATGGTACAGGGTGTCCCACAGGAAAATGATGAAACTAATAGGCATCATTTTTTAATGCATGCAGTTATTGAGAAAACAAAAATTGTGTTGAAAAGAGAAAGTCTGCAGTTTTTAATGGATATAAATAAAATGTTTGTATACCATAGTTTGTTTTATTGAAAAGTAATGAAAAAAGTGCAAATAATCACACATAAACTAATGATAAATATTTTCGAAGTGCGCACCATCTTTTGTACAAAATTCTATTCTAAAAGGATTGTTATAATAACATTAAAAGTGACATGCTAGAAAAAGTTTTTACGAGTTTTCGTAAAAGAATAGAATTTTGTACAATTTAGATGGTGCGCACTTCGAAAATATTTATCATTGGTTTACATATGTGATTATTAGCACTTTTTTCATTACTTTTCATCAATAAAATAAACAGGTACACAAACATTTCATTAATATTCATTAAAAAATATATTCATTAAAGACTTTCCTCTTTTCAACACAATTTTTATTTTCTCAGTAACTGCATGCATTAAAAAATGACAGCTGATTAGTTTAAGCATTTTCCTATGGGACACCCTGTATAAGAAAATTAACGGCACTCGTATAATACGCTTTTTTAATATTTTAGTTATTAAAAATGTATATAAAATTTAAAAAAATTTTCAAACTTTACTATATAGCATTTAATATATGTATACATATCGTGCGCCATATTTACGCGCGTATCTGATTGCTCGAGGTTATGACATGAGCGGCAAGAGGGGAATAATAGGCGTGGATTACACAGGAGAGAGAGAGAGAGGGAGACGGCTCACGTCCGGGTTACATCCGAGTATATCCACATTCAGTGAACAAAACATCGTTGATTGTACCGTCCTTTTTCGCAGTAGTAATGAATAGTGAGTGTTACAGTAGTGAATATAGTGAGTGACGTGACACGTAGAACTTGCGTAGAGGAGAGAGAGAAAGAGAGAGAGAATTGTATATTTTATACAACTACTTATACATCTCTTCGCAAGTTTAAGAAAAAAGACAAGAGTAAAAGAAGAGGGTAAGTCATATAAAGACACACACACGCATACACACACACACACACACACACACACATCTCGAAAAACATATATCTCGAAAAAAATTATGCCGAATAAAATAATAAAAGGATATACTCATAGCAGTATTTGCATTTATAAAAAATGCGGTATTAAAAGTAGGGACAACATATTAAATGTCCGATTTTTTCGTCTACCAGTCGATGATAGAGATCGATTAATGACATGGCTAGTGAATAGTGGTTGCGATCATTTAGCAGAAGAATCCGAATTGCGGAAAGGCGAGAACGGAATTGCGTAAATTAAGAATATGTAGTAGGCATTTTGCATCAAACGCAATGTATCCGGGCGGAAGATTAAAAAAAAATGCGGAACCGTTAATATATTCTCCTGAATCTGACGATGAGGATTCTGTTACTTCCAGTGATGCGATATATAAAGAGCAAATATATATTTTAAAAGTTAAATTAGCACGTAAAAATAATGTTATAGAAACAATGAAAAATCGTAATAATGTATTAACGCGCATGATTAAAACAAAAAATAATCGAATTGCTCGTTTACAAAAAAAAATAACAACAGGCGATTTATCAAATAAAAGCCTTTTCAATGCCTTATCGCGACGGCTCCAAGGTTTTGTATTAACATTTTGTACAATGCAACTCTTTCATAAAAGTCAATCTGCTTATACTGAAGACGAAAAGCATTTAGCTAAAAAAATGCACTATACTTCGCCAAGTTTATATAGAAAAATGCACGAAGAGTTTGGTTTTATATTACCTTCCGAAACCACAATTAAAACATGGTTTAATGTAATAGATTTATGGTCCGGAATTTGTAGCACCATGTTCCATTGTTTGAAAACAAAAGTAAATTGTATGGATAATAATGAACGCAATTGCGTTTTACTTTTAGACGAAATGAGAATAAAAAAAAATTTTGACTTTTATAAAAGACAACAAAAAATTGAAGGTTTTGAGGATTTAGGACCACTTGGACATAATGCAACAGTAACAACAAGTGTACTAGTTTTTATGGTCCGAGGTTTATTACATAATTGGAAGCAATCTGTAGCATATTTTTTGACTGGTGGTACTCTACACAGTAATCATTTATCCTCTGCATTAAATATAGTTATAGATGCAATATTAGATACGGGATTAAAATTGCGTGCTATTGTTTGTGATCAGGGCACCAATAATCAAAGTGCTATAAAACACAAAATTTCTACAAATCGTCCTTATTTTATGCATGGACATGAAAAAATATATACGATTTTTGATGTGCCACATATTTATAAATCGATAAGAAACCAACTATTAAAATATGATATTTTATACGATGATGATAAAATAGCATCGTGGAATGATGTACGATCATTATGGCAACTAGAAAATGGCAAAGTGACGAGAGCGGCTTGCAAGTTGTCAGAAAAACATATAAAGCCTAATAATTTTGATAAGATGAAATGCCGTTTAGCTCTGCAAGTATTCAGTCGCAGAGTATCAGCAGCTTTGTTAACAGCAGGAACAACAGGCGGAATTAATAATGAAACTGTAATCCATACTGCTGAATTTTTTACAATTCTTAATGACAGTTTCGATTCTTTAAATAGTCGAAATTGTAATGATCCAAATCCAAATGCTTGTGCGCTATCAGAAAGTCGATTAAATGTAGAAAATAATTTAATACAATTATTAGAAAATTGTTCCAAATGGCGCACCATCACGAATAAAGGTAATAAAATACCACCATGTTTTGAGGGATTACAAATTTCAGTTAAAGCTATTTTAGAATTATGGAATGATTTGAAACGTGAAGAAGTTAAATTTTTTATGACTTCCAGAGTAAATCAAGATCCTTTGGAAAATTTGTTTTCCATGATACGTATGTATGGCGGGACATATAATCAAAATCCAACTGCAAAAGTTTTTTGATTATTATTGCAAAAAAACATTGTGTTAAATTTATCTAAGCCTGCTCAATCTGCAAATTGCTTAGACGATGAAGATGAAATCTTGCTCCCAAAAATACATCGAACGACTACATCTGACATTCAGACAACATCTCATGTTGAGTTAACAACGTCAAATAATATAATTAACAATTATGAAAGTGATTATGAAGATGATGATGAAAATATGTTGGTTGACGTCGAAAAAATTGTTATTGACGCATCATATGCAAATGATGAAACTTTAGAAGCATCTGCTATTGAGTATTTTGCAGGATTTGTCGCTAAAAAATGTGTGACAAAATCAGGTTGCGAATAGATGCGAACAATGTCGCATCTCATTTATTAATGAAAATCACGAACTGACACAAGCAAGACAAATCTTAATATATTTCCGAGCATATGAGACTCATGACGCACAAGAATTAGGACACTTATGTGTTCCTACAACAGAATTTTCATATGTATTTAAGCTAATAAACGCAATATTTGATGCAGGTTATCCTAATATTAGAGGGAATTATAATATATTAGATACCCTATTCCCATTAATGATACAAGCTGTAGACATGCAATATCCCGGTTGGTTTCAACATGATACTTGCAGCTCCCACCGAAAGGATCTTGCATATTACATGATGAAAATAAAAATACATAAAGATTTAATTTGGTTAGGAGAACGATTAAGAATTCCGAAAAATCGCTCTCAGCATAAACCTCCACAAAAGCTAATAAATATATAAAGTATGTAAAAATATTTTTATATTTACTTGCGGCATTTTATGCGGATCGAGTAAAAAGATCGCGGCTCCTAGAGCGGTACGATCTGAAATATTTTACATTTACTCGCGGCATTTTATGCGGATCGAGTAAAAAGATCGCGGCTCCTAGAGCGGTACGATCTGAAATATTTTACATTTACTCGCGGCATTTTATGCGGATCGAGTAAAAGGATCGCGGTTCCTATATGCATCCATATATAAATATATATATATATATATATTTAACACGGAACATATATATATCGTGATTTAACTAATAATGCAATTTACAAAAAGTGATCATGCAGTTTGCGGCCTTATGGCGGACCAAACTGCAAAGGGAGACAGTTAACTTAGCATTCTTTGAAATTATGTGTGTGTATACACACACACACACACAATACATATATGTATAGTGTTATATATATTTCAAAAGAATTCTATGTTACGTGTGTCAATTGGCCTCCACGTGGCGTCTCCTGGAAATGCTCTGTGAGCAGCTAACAATTGACATATTAATATATTATTATTATTATATATTATATATATTATTATTATATAATATATAATAATATATATGTATAATATAAAATATAAAATATATAATATCAAAAATAATATAATACCCATATACATTAATACAATAATATATAATAATATAATATATATGTATATATATAATATAATATTATAAATATTCATATTATGTATTATTAAATATTATTATGAATGCATATATTTATTATATTATTTTGAATACTTTTTTATTATGTGACAAAAATGTATTACAACAAACATAAAATTTGCATAATACATTCGAAAAATAAAAAATTTTAATGAAAACTGTGAACTTGAAATTTACTTTTTCTAAAATAATTTTCAATAATCTAAAGTAATTATTAATCTTATAATTATCTTTTATAAATAGTTTTTGTAACATTAGACTTTTTATTAAAGACAATAAATATATTGCGAATGTATTATTTTAATATATATATGTTTAAATTGTCTATATATGTAAGATATATTAATAATGTTATTGCGAAATATTTTTATTGCGAAATGTAATTACTCGAAAAGAAATATCATCACTTTAAAATATATATGTACGATTTATTAAAATAATTATATATAACAAGGTTAAAGAAATTTTTGAACGACCAACTGGCTAGTGATAATGCGTTTATTTATCGTTACGTTTCGACCCTATATCGGGTCCTCTTCAGACTAAAATAACAAAAACCATTAAGGCTCGTAGATGTTATAATAATGATATAAGCCAATAAAACATATAATACATGTAAAAACAATACCTTACAATCTGCAATTTCTATAGATATAGTGTGTCAGTATGTGAAATGACCGTACGTGAGTGGAAATTCCGTCATCATTTTACACAGTGACTAGAAAAGTCTAACGTAAGCTGGTATAAGTCAGAATGTTGAGATATATAAAGAAAGTGTTATAAACATAAACATAATATATAAAAATCGTGACAATAACAAATTCATTAGTCAAGGATATTAAAGTACGTTAAGAATAGTGTCATATATCGCGTTCAAATTATCCGTATCCTTCTGCAGATTAATCGCATCTCTATATTTTTTTATACAAATCATTTCGCTAATTTCTCTCTTTTTCAAATTACATTCGTTGTGTAAGATTGATACCGACGTCCAATCAAATTCATGATTTCTTGCAACCCTGTGCTTACTAACCACCGAATGATTACTCTGGTGTTTCCTAATGTCACTTCTATGTTCTTTTATGCGCGTTTCAAGATGTCGTTTTGTTTGCCCGATGTAACAAGCACCACAATCATTGCAAGAAATCTTATAAACAACATTCGTTCTTTTGTTCGGTTCAAGTTGGTCCTTTCCTTTTTTAATCAAAGTATCGAGTTTATTTGGTACTGTGTGTAAAACCTCTAAGCCGTAATTATTCAACGATCGACGAATCTCCTCACTTAAGCCCTTAATATACGGAAAAACCACACACTTTGAGGGATCAAACTTATTTTTAATATTTGTACGTTCCTCATTCATTGAGTATAGATCTTTTAATCTTCTATTGATAATCTTATTATAAAAATGTATCGGGTAACAATTATTAGATAAAATTTGTTTAATAGTCAAAATATTCTTATCGTGAAACCTTTTATCAGAGAGTAAAATCGCTCTGTCTGTGAGATTAAATAAAGACCCCTTAAAAAAGCTAACTAATAATGTTAATGCGATAGTGCGAGGTTGGCGAGATAAGGAAATTATTGATGAAATGACATATAAACGTTTGGTCTGCAATAATGGCAATTTACCTAGATGTTATGGACTACCAAAAGTCCATAAAAATAATCATCCTTTACGCTTAATAGTCTCATCGCTGGGCAGTCCCACCTATAACATAGCATTGTTTTTACACGATATACTGTCACGATCAATCAAAAAACCCGTCTCACATGTTAGAGATAGTTGGTCCTTTGCAAGAAACATAAAAAAAGCGAATATTAATGATAATGAAGTTTTAATATCCTTGGACGTTACGTCATTGTTTACTAACGTTCCGAAATCTTTAGTCATTTTGGCCATTAGAAACAGATGGAATTTGATTTCACAACATACTAGTTTGTCCATTGATCAATTTTTATTCGTGTTGGAATTTATTATCGATTCCACTAGTTTTAGCTTTAACGGGGAGTTTTACGAGCAAATATTTGGTATGCCGATGGGGTCTCCTCTTTCTCCGGTTCTTGCGGACATTGTCATGGACGACCTTGAATCTCAGTGCCTTTTATCACTACCATTTAAGATTTCTATCTATTGCAGATATGTAGACGACATCTTTGCTATCATTCCTAGGAATGGTATTAATGAGAGTACTCTGCGTTGATACCACTGCTT
>NW_028141530.1:0-30988 GCF_030444845.1 Prenolepis imparis | reverse complement strand
AGACTTTGTTAATGAATGTATTTATCTATCAGCTAACGGTATATCAATCAATTCTTGTAAATATAATTTTCGAGTTTTAATGTTAATTTGCGATTCACCCGCAAAATCATTTGCCTTATCTATTAAGCATCACACAGGCCATTTCTCATGTACGAAATGTGATCAAGAAGGAGAAATGTATCATAATGTATTATGCTTTATTGAGACTAGAAATTTTTCCAAAAGAACCGATACTTCTTTTAGAACTGCTGCTCAATCAGAGCATCATACTGGTAGAAGCTTGCTGTTAAATATACCAAACTTTAATATGATAGATAACGTACCAATTGACTATATGCATTGTCTTTTGTTAGGAGCTATGAAAAGACTTCTTTGTCACAAACGGTATGGGTGGATTCATGGTAAACCACCTTATAAATTACGAGCTCGTGATGTTAATAAAATTAGTGAAAACCTTTTAAAATTAAAACGATATATTCCTCATGAATTTTCTAGAAAGACGCGTTTTATAAATGAGTGTAAAAGATATAAGGCTACAGAATTTAGGTTTTTTTTATTATACGCTGGTCCTATAGTTTTGAAAGAGATATTATCATCCAAAATCTATAATCACTTCATTACATTAAGTCTTGCAAGTTCTTTAATGATAAGTGAATATTATTCAAAACTTGAAAACTATGTAATATATGCTCATAATTTGATGGAACATTTTATTTGTCAATCCATAAAAATTAATGGTCCAGATTTTGTATCGCATAACATACATAATCTTTTACATTTAAGTGATTGTGTAAAACTGTATGGTGCACTTGACAACTTCAGCGCATTTCCTTTCGAGAATTATATGCAGCAATTAAAAAAAAAGATTCGCAAATCTGCTCAACCTCTGCAACAAATTATTCATCGTACAACTGAAGAATATAATATTACTCAATGTACAAATATCACAGAAAATGATTCTTCTGCGAAACTATTAATGGAACATTTTGACGGACCACTGATAAATAATTGTACATCTCCGCAATACAGAAAAGCACAGATAGATAATTATTGTTTAAATATTTTAAAAATAGCCGATAGATTCGTAGAGTTAAAAACCAACGTTATTATCGAAATTAAAAACTTTGCTTCGTATAAAAATTCTGTATGCTTAATAGGTTATCGATATAGCAAGCAAGAACATTTTTATTCTAAACCATATTCATCATCTTTGCTTAATATTCAATATATAAAAAAAGATAAAAACATACTTGAAATGTGGAATATCGAATTTATAAAAAGAAAATTAGTAGTACTACCATACAAAAAAAAATTAATCTCATTTCCTTTATTACATGCATAATTTTATAATTTTATAATTTATTATTTTTAACCATAAATATAAGTACATTGCTATTATTATTGATATTAATAATTAAAATTTATTAGAGTTGTAATGTTTAATTATAAAAAATTGCAAAAATTAATATTAGATTGCTAAATTTATAAACATATTTGAATGTACATAATATAAAATAATTAGTTTAGTTATAAAATATCCAAGATGACCTGGTACGTTGTAAAATTTGATGATGAGGACACAGTTGAAGCTGTACCTGACATATGGTACATGAAAAAAAATTCACAATGCTATTGGCCACCTGAAGGCACTGCAAAACATATTATAGTAGACTTTATAAAAAAAAAGCAATCTCCTGGAGCCGACTGGGCACTCTATGAAGCAAACCTTTTAGGCAGCTATGGTAAAATACACTTTGACACATTCTCACAGAATACTTTATATAATAAAATACTCCTAAAATGTTTATACGTAAAATGTTAATACATTTAGTATAATACACTAAATGTATTAACATTTTACGAAATTTGTATGGATCGATTTTTTATTGTTTTTAATTTTGTTTTTTATAGACAATTATAAAATAGCACAAAAAAAAGCCAATAAAGCTAAAAACACAAATAATCTCTCCTCTAATAACGAAGAATTGAAAAGGAAATATAGACGTAGAAGGAGCACGAAAAAAAGCCATCATAAAGAATCTGAAAATGAATATGAATTATCCTCTGAAACCGAAGTATCCTCGGATAATGTTATATATCCTGTTCCAACTCCAATAGAAAAAACTCAATTAAGTGGTAAGTAATATAAGCAACAATCATACAATATTATACATATATTTGTAAGACAAGAATTCTATTTTAATATTTCATTAATAATTTTTTGTATAATAAAAATAAAAAAACTCAAAAATTAAATAATGAAAAATACAAAAATAGGGCAAGAGCTTCAGCAAGGTGTTCGTGCAAAATTGTACTTTCTTACTTTCTTACTTTAAGAATTACACAATCTACAAATTGATGATATCAGTAAAACTATGAATCTTTTATTAAGAAGTAAAAGTAATGAGTGGCAGAACTTATCATTGCATGAAGATGTTTTAGATATCACATTTCCAGTAAATGAGAATTCTTTAACTCTAGAAGACTTGTTAGATTCTGAACATAAGTAATGATTGGTAAAGTATATTTGATTATAAATTGATTATAAAAACGTTTTAATGTGAATTATTTAAATTATATAAAACTTTTTGGTAAACGTTTCTGTCCGATATCAGACCTTCAGTAACATAAAAATTATAATAAATTCTACGCCGTAATTATAAACATAATTGTCGCCATAATGTATGTCAAATTAATCATTAATTTTATTAATACTATATCATTCTGTCGCCTATTGATAACACAGTCAAATGTTTTTGTCAAAACGATAGACTCAATCGATATTATTTATATAATTACGGCAGAATTTTGTTATAATTAGTATGTTGCTGAAGAAGGTCTACTATCAAACAGAAACGCGTTTAACCAAGTAATGAAGTAACATTTTGCGCGAACACTTTGCTGTGGCTTTTGTTCTATTTTTATATTTGTAATTATTTTTTATATCAATGCTTTTTAATATTCTGTTTGTGCATATAGTACAGAAAAAAAATATTTAATCTATTCATCAGAAATAATGAAATAAAGATGTACAAAGATGATTTCTTTAAAAATATACAATATTTTTTCATACATTTTATTAGTATACTTTGTTTTTCTGTCTCAAAAGTTAAAAAGTCTCAAAGAAATATCCAATGATATGTAAAAAGAGTAACGTTCAATCATTATTTTTTGAAGGGATTAATGTCACTGACAAAAATGATCAGTTGAAAGCTTCTACCTCTGTTACTACGTCTAATAAGTCTGAAAATCTATCTGCAGTATCACAGCAGCCTACTTCGACTCTTCAACAGAATAATGGTAAGATTAAATTTGTACATGTAATAATGAAAATAAGATTAATTTTTTTTGTAGTACCACTAATTTTCTTTTGATAAATTTGATATTCCATATTTTAAACAAGTTTTTCTCTTTTTTTATATATTAAATATTAAGTAAAGATGATAAATATGGTTTAAAAATGATCTTGTTGTATCGATATCCTATTAAGGCTTTTGGGTACTCGCTGTGACCATGTTGAATCGTAACGTCAGAAGCAAGAAGTGTCACGTTGAGAATTCATAGATGTCATTTTTGGATAAATAAATATTTTGATACAATACCACTTCAGATGGCTTTAACGTACTTTTAAAATACCTCGAAAACTATGCTTTTCTCTTGATAGCCAATCAACAACTGTAAAATGATCGTAATATCAGACTTTGTAATATGGAATAGCTGTGCATGTGCAAGACTGAACGGACTAGGACTTTATATAGCTATTTTTTACAGCTGTTGACTGATTATAAAGGGAAAAAGATAATTTTCGAGGTATCTTAAGAGTATGCTAAAGTCAGGTGTGAAATGTTGTTTTATCAAAATATATCTTTTCATTTAAAAATGGCATCTAAGAATTTTTGTTTTCTCGCCTCTGACGTCACAATTTTGACATGGCCGGAGATGTACAATTATTTATCAGTGGTCTGTCAAAATGTTCTATTAATAGTTTCACAAAACAATCATTTTCTGCAATATTTGTATATTGAGTATTTTGTAATATGTGTTATTTTTTCTATACTATGCGTAAATAAATTATATTATTTTTGAAGGAAGTGTTGCTATATAATTTATAATCGATGTTTTTATTTCAGAATATCAAAAACGAATTCTAAGAGAATTACACATTCTAAGTTTAAAAATGGACGATATTGTTGAAAGTATGAGTCTTTTATTAAAAAGTAAAAGAAATGAATCGCAAGACTTAACTTCGCATGAAGAAATTCTAGATATCACACGATCATTTCCGGTAAATGAGAATTCTTTAGCTCTATTAGAAAACTGGTTGATAGACTCTGAACATAAGAAACTATTGGTAAGAATTTTTAAGTACGATATATTTGATTATAAAAATGTTTCAATTTAAACAATTAAATTAATATAAAAAATTATTCAATATTTAAGTCTTTATTTTACAATTTTTCAATTAAAGAAATTAAATAATCTTTTTATAATGGCAGTCGCAACATTTAAGTCGTATTGGAGGTAGTAACGTTAAAGAGATTGTACGGAGAATTATGTATCATGTATTTACTAACGAAGTTGGTATGATTTACTCTTGGGAAGGAGCAAAGAAAAAGAAAATCTTCAAGGATTTAGCTGTAGCATCTACTATTTTCTGTAAATTAAAAACCATTAAGTTATAATAATACAATTATAATAATAATCATACAATTAAAATTTTGCAAAACTTTTTACTTTAATATAATTTGTGATAATCTTTTGCAGCTGCCGTACGACTCAATAAGAATACTAATGATTGCACAAATGCAGAAATTATAAGTTTTATAAAAGCATGGCTTGTAAGGAGCAAAGATCGTTTTAATAATAACAAAAATAAACCTGCAACTACTCAAGACGTTAATGAGAACCCGCAGATCAGTAACGGAGAGTAGTCTTAAAATATTTAAAACACACTACTCATATGATGGCAGCTATGGTATAGAATAGAGAGTAAAAATAGTACAAAAGTTTCTATTATTTTTAATAATTCTTTGTTTCTTCGCGTACGTTCACTGTACGTATTATATTTACACACAATGAATTTTGTTTTAATTTACTAATATTTACGGTTCTGATAAAAAATATTAATATATTCCTATATTATTCCTGTATTATTAGATTTTTTATTAATAATTTCTAACATACATATGTTGTAGTAATATATTCATATATTGTAGTAATCTTAATTACACTTTTGCGTTATTCAAGTATTTTATTTTCATACATATGTGTTAATATTATTTAAAAAAAGTGTATAGAAGTTGCCATATCTTGCGCTTTAGTTTTAAAATTACAGTTTTGTTATAAAAATACATATGTACCTTATGACTAACTAATATGCATCTTATGCTCATTTCATATACGTGCAATAAATACAATTTTTTTATTACTTCTAAGTTTAACTTTTGTGTTATTTATTCTCTTGCAATAATCTTTTATATAACTTTGTTGAAATAAACATTTAGTTTGTATATAATACGTACGTGCATGGCGTGTACATTATATGTATAGAAGATGTGCATAATACATGCATAGAATGTATATAATACTCGTATGGCGTGTGTACATAATATGTGCGTAGCACGTATGTGACATGTCCAGAATGTCTTCATTTTAAATGATCCACTTGAATATTTCTTAGGGAGTATTTTAGGGGAAAATATTTCAGACAAAAGTTATAGAGTTTAGAGGGAAGTGCTTAATAGTGATCTAAATTTTTAATTACGGTCATTTACTAAAGTCATTTACAGGTCAATTTTGTTTTTAAAAGAAACTGTCAATTATATTTTATATTAATCGATTCTTTGTTATATTCTGTGTAAAAAATTACAAGCGTATTTATAAGATATTTTATGTTTTATAGTTTGACATTTGGTCAATTTTTTAATAATTTCTTACATAAAATGTAACAAAGAATCGATTTATATAAAAAAATTGTAGGAGTTTCCTAAAAAGAAATTGATCTCTATATATATGATCTTGGTAAATGAACGTAATTCAAAATTTAAGTCACCATTAAGTATTTCCTTCTAAACTCTACAACTTTTGAAATATTTTCCCCTAAAATGCTGTCCCTAAGAAATATTCAAGTAAATCATTTAAAATGGAACATTTTGGATATGTTACGTATGTGCTACATGCACATATAATACGTGCGTGGCATGTACATAATATGTATATACATCCTATGCATGTCTTACGCACATTCTATGTATATATTATGTATACATTCTATATACATGATATGCACGTATTATTTTCATCTTATGCATGTGCCATGTACATCTTATGTACATATTATGTACATATGCTATGCACGTATTATGTACAGCCTATGTACATTCTGTACATGTGTCATGTACATCTTATATACATATTATGTACATGATATGTACATATTATGTATATCCTGTGTACATCCTATGCATGTGCCATGTACATCTTATATACATATTATGTATATGCTATGTACGTATTATGTATATCCTATGTACATCCTATGCATGTATTATGTATATCTTATGTACATATTATGTACATGCTATGCACGTATTATGTATATCCTATGTACGTGCATAAAAATTAAATGTACATGCATGAAGTATATACATAGAATGTGTTTTTTCATGTACATATGTATATTTTTATGACATTCCATGTACATGCGCTGGGGGTACTATTGCATTTACATTTCATATACATTGGATGTACGCTGTAATACATGTGTATATATTATGTATATACAATATAAATAAATGTATATGAAATGTATATACATTGTATATCAAATTGTTTTGTGGGTATTGTTCAGACAAAATTTAAAGTTTGGTCTGTCATTTGCTGCACTCCAGCAACGCTGCATTAGTTGGTATAACAAGGATGGACAGTTGAGAAGCATCTGCAATCTGCCTCCCGTGCGTACATAATCCATCACTTGGAGATTAGTTCTGGTAGAGTACGGTTGCTCACCTAACGATGTAATCTCCCACATTAGTACTCCAAATGATCAAACATCGCTATAAGAAGTAAATATTCCGTCCACTAAGGATTCCTGTGCCATCCAACGAACAGGAAGCAGATCTTCTCCTTCCTAAAATATAATTTCAATAAAGTTAGATCTTCTATTCTAATTATCAATTTTTTAAATAAGTATTCTTAAGCAAAAAACGTTTACTAATATTTTGCATTATACATTATATACATAAATGAATATTGGAGAAATATATATGAAAATATATAAATAGTTTTAATTTTTCTTAAATTCAATTTGACTTAAAGATATACAATAATATTATAAAGACGCAACAATAGAAAAATACTTTCAAAAAGTTTCATCTTTTTTAATTAATTATATCTACCTTGCGGTAATAGTCATCCCTGTAAATATCTCTGGCAAGTCCGAAATCACCGATTTTGACGATACGATTCTCGCGATCTCTCGCAGACACTAAGCAATTTCGGTACGCGAGATCTCTATGCACAAAGCGCAGCTCTTCCAAATAACAACAGCCTCGCGCAACATCTTCGCAAATGGCGAGCAAGTCGTGTAGACGCAAAGCGTGTAAATCAGAAGGTTCCCAAGGAGAACAGAAATGTCAAAATGATGTCAATTTGACAAATTTATGTCATTTTTTGATCATTGAAATCTCGATCTCGGAAATGACTAAAAAATGACTTTTTATATTGACTTATTTTTGATCTTTTTAATTTTTAGAAAATGTGATGTATATTTCTCAGCTGTGTATATATATGCTTATTATTATAAAGATGTTTAAAAGTAATCATTTTCCATATTCAGATATTGTTGCAGTTCGCAGAAGAGTCTATTATAGTTACTGATTAAAAACTGAATTGCTGATTAAAATATTATTTTAAGCGACTTACGTCTTAAATTTGCGTCTTAATTATTTTTTTCAGTTATAACATTGACAAATTATATTTATTTTTTTTTTAATACAATAATAATTTTTTATCATTAAAAAATAATTAATTAATAATTTATTTTAATGTGGAATATACTTTATTTTTTCAAAGTATTTATTATTTTTAATATATATATATATAATTTTTTATTAGTGAGTGCTCAGTGTACGGTGTTGTGTTATTTAAAAGTTGTATTCATATTTCGTGCCTGCGCTGTTAGCGCATATCACGAATGCATTGCGACAGTGCGACACGTACGACTTGCGATAGTGAGCTTGCACGATCTTGTTCGCAAGTTCGCTAGACATTTTTGTTGAAGGCGTATTAGTGATTTCAGAAGTTATATAATAAAGAAGTGATTTTTTAAAAAGTGATTTTAATTTTAATTGTTGAAGAAGGGGGAGGTCTACAGAAGATAAAATTAAAATGTCGAAAGTCTAAGAAAGAGGTAAGACTCTCGATTGCGTTACTTCTTTTTCCTGGTATGTACTAAATGTTGCACGTAAAAATTTATTAAGATCATTATCTTCCTATTTATCTATTCGTTCCTTGTGACACATTTCTTTTTATTACAACACTAACCTATTTTTTCAATAAAATACTTTGTCATTTTTATAGGTTATATTACACTTGATCTCAAATGTTTAATATTGTATGTATTTATTTATCAATGAGAGGTGGTAATATTATAATGTAGGATAACACTATAAACATTTCACTAAATAATAAGTATTAATAAAAGGTAAATGTTCAATTTGTTTTTATTAAATTTTAAGAAACATATGCATGCACCTATTAATATATTTGATTTTTTGCTTATAAACACAAAATATACAGTCGCATACTCAACTTTAAATGAATTACTTTTTAATTATATGAATTGTAATGTTTAATATATTTTATTTTGGGCTATAGATCTTCATGAAAAGAAAATTATATGCTCAGGCTTCTAAAGCCAATGCTAAACGTTTCCGTGAAGCTGAAATTGAGGATCAATTGATTGAGATGGAAAATATATTAAATGGAGCATGCTCTAATCCCTCTCATGTTTTACCTGCTGTGCACATTGAAGAAAACCATAATGTTCAGGATAATGATTTAATTGTAGAAGACGTATTACATAATCCACCAAATCATGAAATTGAAGATGCTGAATATAGTGAACACAGCAGTAGTGATGAAGCAGAAAACGAATGTAATATTGAATATTTGAGAAATCGTCCTATTAATGACATAGAGGCATATTTATTGAACTTTTTAACAGAATGGGGTGTTCGAGATGTATCATTCAAAAAAATGGATAAGCTTTTAGCAGGATTGCGAGTTATTTTCCCTGGTTTGCCAAAATCATATAAAACAATTCTTCATACTCTTCGTACTGTGAATATTAAAGAAGTTGGTCAAGGTCTAATGTGGTATAAGGGTATAAAAGTTAACCTTGATGAAATATTAACTGAAGACTATTTGCAAAATAAAAATCAAATTATGGATATTAATATCGATGGTGTTCAATTATATAAGAGTGCAGATGATCAATTTTGGCCAATTTTAGGTTGCCTTAATGGTGACAAATTTCCTTTTATAATCGGTGTATGGTATGGGCATTCAAAGCCTGATGATTTAGAAGGATATTTATCGGATTATATTGAAGAAGTTAAAAATTTGACTATTAATGGTTATGAATTTAATGGTGAAAATATTATTTTTAGTATAGGTAATTATATTTTAGATGCCCCAGCTAGACAATTTATTAAGGGCATTCACAATCATAACAGTACATTTTGCTGTGAAAAATGCACAGTTAAAGGTGTTAGACATAGAAATCGTCAAGTGTTTTTATATGATAATGCATCTCTACGTACGGATGAATCATTTAAAAACAGAAATCAACCAGAACATCATAAGTACACTTCACCTTTAGAACGAAATTTACAATGTGGAATGGTGTCCACGTTCAGACTTGATCCGATGCATCTCGTGTATGCAGGAATTTTTAAGCGATGGTTACAGTTTCTCTTTGGAATCATTGTAACAATGGGCAAAATTAATAACAGAGCTAAATCTCAATTGTCTCTAGAAATGTTACGTTGTAGTCCTTGGGTGCCTATAGAATTCAATCGTCGACCTCGATCTTTTTATGAAATATCTAAGTATAAAGCAACAGAATTCAGACGCATCTTATTGTACGATGGTGTGCGAATCTTTAAGAACACGCTACCTCCTAACACATATAAGAATTACTTACTTCTACATAGTGGAATATATATACTGTCCAGTCCAACTCTAGTGCAAAATCCAATTATGCTCAATGCTGCTCAAGAAATTTTAAAAGAATTTATAAAGCACTCGTCTCAGATTTTTGATAAATGTTTCGTTGTTTATAACGTTCATTGTTTAATTCATTTAGTCGATGAATGCCGAAATCATGGAAGTTTGGAATCATTTAGTGCTTTTAAGTATGAAAATTTTATGGGCATTATGAAACGACATTTGAGATCTACTTACAAGCCTTTACACCAATTAATTAGACGTGATGCAGAAACCAAAGGACGGTTTGTTACAAAAAAAAAGACAGATGAGCCCAATAAAATTTTGTTGAAAAATCAATATAATGGAGATAACCATTTTGAGGGAGAACAGTTTCAGACTGTTTTACATAATGTTACTCTTACTAAGAACGAAGCAAACAGCTGTTTTAAAACTAAATGTGGAGATATTGTAATCTTGGACAATGTTATCCGAACACCTCAGAATCGAATTTTCCTAATAGGATATAAGTTTATAGAACAAGAAGATTATTATAATTTTCCTATCCCATCTTCTGAACTTGGAATTATGAAAGTATCTCGTTTACAAAGTCACAGAACGGCTTATAAAATTAAACATTTTCTTTGTAAATGTGTTCTTTTTCCTGATAATGAGGAAACATTTGTATGCATTTCTCTTGTACATTGCAACACTCAGTAGAATACCAGTAAGAACTTTTATTTTTTAATTATATTTTATTTTACAAGTTATTGATTTGCAGCCTAATATTTTATTGTTCTTTTCAGTTCGCAGTTGTGGAATTTGATGATTCATGTGATGAATCTCAAACACTAATAGAAGTAATTCCTTCCAAATGGTTATTTGATAATAATACTAAATGCAAGTATCCATCTAAAAAAGATAAGCTTAAAACTACTCGTTTGGTCATGTCAAAAATAGATCCAGGACAGGATTGGGATATTTATAATCTTCAATTTCATCATTACTATAGTAAGTGTGTAACTTTCGGAGATGTATTATCATATATTTTGTGTTTGAATATAAGTTCTTTTAGTACCAATATACAATATACTTAAAATGTAACTACATTTTGTTTCATTAAAAAATGAGTTTTAGTATCATGTGTATTTTATGTTATATCTTTACGCATTTTCTCACTTGCAGGTACCTACAATACTGCTCTGAAAGCAGCCAAAACTGTTTTAGAGGGAGAAGTTGCTCAAACAGAAGCAGAAACAGATTATACTCAACCAAGAAAAAGAAAGAAGAACAGAAGATACATATCATCTTCATCAAATGATGAAGAAGTAGATGAGTCTCTATCAAATGTTCCTCATGGTACAAGTAGTGAAGTACCTGCACCAGATTCTCGTCTTTCAAATAAATTGAAAGTACTTCTTAAAAATAAATCTATGAAAACATCAGCTATATGTCAACAAAAAGAAACATCTGTTGGAAAATTATTCTCTCGTAATGAGTCACGTGTTAAATCTTCAAGCCTTTTAAAGTCAACTAATACATCAAACAAAAGTCCGATACAGCAGCATTCTTCACAAAATAAGGGTATGTCCATATTCTTATTTCGTGAGTTATTTTTGTTTCTATAATTTTAATAACAATCTTTTTATAATCTTTTATAATTTTGTAATCTTACAGTCTTTTTATCATTTTAGTTACACAAGAAAAATATTTATCTCCTAAAGACTGTAACACACAAATGTCAGAAAAATTTGTGACCGCAGAGCCATCGCAATCAAAAAAAACCAAACCTCTCAATAAATTGCACAACATTTTTTCACATTTAAACAAAGAAAATTGTCGTAATTCTTTTAATAGTAAGTTACTTAATTTCTAAATAATAGTGATTTTCCATGTTAATTATATATATATTGTATATATATATATATATATATATATATATATATATATAATATACATATATTATATATTGTATTATATTATATTTGTATTAATTATTATATAAATTATATAAATTCCGTTTCTCTTTTTTGTTTCTTGCATAATTGATTTTGTGGACTGTTACAGTTTTTGAAAAAAGTTCATCTCAATTAACTTTGGATTATAATGAACAATCTGTAATATCAGACAGTTCTTCGACGAGTACTGTGTCTGTACATGTACATGATGATATCTCAAAGAGAAAACAAAATGCTTTCTTAAGAGACGATAACAAAGAAAAGTCATCTCCGGCCTTTGATGATTGTAAGTGAATTGAACATTTTTTTTTATCACAATTTTCTGAGTGCACTTGCATTTAAATTAGAATTATATGTATATATTGCATTTGCAATATATATATATATATATATATATATATATATATATCTCAATTGTATAGTTTTTTTAAATTAAGTTAAAATTTTATATGAATTGATTTCATAAATATAAAATAATTTGTAAATTTTTTTTACTACATTTTATTATGTCTTATTCAATCACTAATGGAAATAAAAATAACAATTCTAATTTTGATTCAGATGATAAAAACAACAATGATTACAACGAGAATTTTACAAAAGATAGAAGTGAATCTAGTGTTTCAAGAGATGAAGAAAGAACTTTAACGCCAATGGATAATAGCAATAGATCATCTCGAAATTCACCACCATTGCAAGGTAATATGATTTTCCCAATAATCTCACTTTTGAGAAGTGGTTTTGCACATTACTTTTTTCCTAATATATATTAATATATATTATATTTATTTTAGTTTATCGAATGCAGATCGTGATTTGCTGACGACGACATTAAGCTATTTGAAGAAGCTTCATGGTAATGATTTTTTTTGTACTAATTTATATAACTGCAGTTATTACGTATGATACATTTTCTGATCATTAATTTATATTTTCGTAGGACCGGTTGTATCTAATCTTGATAGAGATTTGCTTCGAGATGTATCAAGTAAGCTTGACATAGTACTAATGAACCAACGTCGCATCTTAAATGAAATATTTCCTGGAGAAGCTGTGATAGAGAGACCTGAAAATTGCCCCCCCCCCTTCCATTGCGAGATGAGAAGTCATTTCAAACATTTAACGAATTTTTAAAAGATAAAATTGCTTTTTCTCAATTTGTAAGTATAGTTGATCTTTTTGGGTATTATTATTTATATATTTTCTCATATATGAACTCTTCTTTTTAGCATTTATTTCTTTCTTTAAAAGTCAGCTTGTTGAAGATATTTGTTTATTTCAGATCAACTACCTTAATGCACATATTGTTGATGATTCTGACCAGTGGAATGCTGCTATTCGTCTCATGTCCATCGTATTACACAATGAGCTTGCAAGACAAATTAGTTGGAAAGGAACTAAGGGAGTGAAAATCTCTTTTTATGGAACTAGAATCAAAGAAGCTTTGTTTTGTAAGTTTTTCTATAATTTTTTCTTATTTTTAAGATATTAAGTCCTCTGATTAATCATTGTCATGTATTAAATTATGAAAAACGAGAGATTACATGAACTTTTCCTTTCTTTTTCTTGCAAATTAATTTATTTCAGTGATCAAAGAAATCAAAGAATTACTAGAAAGACTTACGTGATTTTTCGTTTTTAACTTAACACAATATTCAATATAATTGCAATAAAATTAAAAGATCACTTTTTTATTTCTTGTCCATTTCTGTTTAGGTGCCATAATGAGCCGTTTTAAAAATGAATCATTGAAAACAGCTGAGGAGTCTATGAAGCGCTGGTTGAATACTTCTGGTCAACGTAAATGAAAGAATGATAATTTTTACTGTGCAATGTTTTTAAAAGTGATATTTATATTCTCTACTATATACTTTAATATTAACTACTTTAATATATTCTACTATTACTGTGCAATAATAACGTTTATAAATGATATTATTTGTAACATGTAATATTATTTGTGATATTAATAATAAATGTATCATAAACAGTAAAATATGTTTATTAATTACTATCTTAATGTCTCTAGCAATAATTTTGAACAGTCAAAAAGGAATGTCAAAATTACGTCATTGTGAACATCAAGACAACATCAAAATTTTATACAATTTGATGTCATTTTGACGAACTAAAATTTGACCATATTTATACATCAATTTGACATCATTTTGACATTTCTGTTCTCCTTGGGATTAAAACTTAAACTATATAATAATCCAATTAATTTTAAATTGATTTTTTGAATTTATAAATAAATAAATGTAGCTATATTACATGATAAATACATATAAATGTAGTTATTCTATAATTATAGGGTTATATGTACATGTATTATTGTCATTTATTAAAATTACTTATGAAAATTACTTTAAGCATTAATACATAAATTTCTGACGTATTAAATTCTTTCTAAATAAATTCTTTACATGTATTATTGTCATTTATTAAAATTACTTTAAGCATCAATACATATATTTCTAACGTATTAAATTAATATGACGTTATAAATTTCTTTCTAAAATAACCGGGAAATTTTGTCATAAATCTCTCTCTAATTAAGCTTCTACAAATTCTAACAATAACCGTATAAAAATGCATGTCTTTGTATTTTTTTAATTTTAAAAGCTGAAAATAAAATATATTTTAATAAGTTATAATCATTATTGTGTTTCTTAAATGTATGTATTACTCGTAAAATAGCAGTCCCCAAATTTGCATGACTTTGTCTCTGAAATTCGGAATAACGACATAATCCACTTTAGGGCCTCTCTTCAAGATCTCCCAATTGTCTTCCAAATATATGGTTACATTTCCGACAACATCTCGCGCAAATTCAATGTAAGGTACCAAGTGCGATGGCCACCACGTATTGATCATTATTTTCTCAGAATAAGAATCGTATCTAGTGGGATCTGAAGATATCATATCAGACGTCATCAGAACGTTACATCGTCTACAAACATCCGAGGGCACATATGAAAATGCGTAACCATCGTGTCATTAACCGTATATTGATACTTTCGTATTGGCATATTCGACAAAACTTTGTATCCACTATCATGTTCTACTGTGATGTTAAAGAAGGACTGAAATGTCAGCATGTCCAAACAGGGAAATAATTGTCGGGTTTCTGTGGATTTCTGGAATAATGTTGCGACGAACCTACATTTTTATGACAAATTTTTAACTATTGTTGGTACAGAAATATTAAAGATCGCAGAAGGTATAAATGCGATTAATAAACAGAGTTTGAGAAATATAATGTTTTGTAACATTTATTTTATTATCTTATTATTAGAGGCAAGTATGCTAAATTGTATAAAGTAAATATTAAAATTGCAGTAAAACTATCAAAGAAATGACAAAATGTTTTTATTTGTTTTAAATTATATATATATTTAATTTAAATAATAACTCATTTTTTAAATATATCTTATTATATATATATTATATATATAATACTCACTTTTTATCTTCATTCTCGTGTGTGTACCAAGTTTGTGTAAACTCTATCGTATCATTAATATAGTTTGAAAACTTAGCATGTAGAGTATAAACTCCGCATTCCAAGTTATTTTCAGGCAACGATTGTTCGGCAAAATCAAGAACGACAATATCCTTATTATGGCTATATGAAAGCTTTGGTACATAGATTATTCCACTGTCGGACGACTCTAAATTTACCTTTGTTATATTCATATATTCTGATATGAGTAAAGTTATGTATCGTGTTGCAGAATTGACATAAACAGTAATATTGGATTCTCCATGGGATACGTAACCTGGCATCAGCGATATCTTCAAATAATAATGAAGCGGTACCAGACGATTCAACGGTCGAAATTCAGTCTCATCATGCCATATATTTCTCGCATTTTCATCGATAGAAAAAGCCATTGTCATTACAAAAATGTATAATAAAGTATTCAATGACAATTTTAGAAACATCTTGCCAAATCTCGTTTCAGATATCTGCAAAAACATTTCCTTGCTAAGAGTAAGTAAAACAGAAAACGGAAGCAGAGAGCAAGTTAATGCAAAAAATGCAAAACTGATCGATCAGTCAGAAAAGGGAAACGTATTAAAAAATATTACAGAAATTTTTAAAAAATATACGCAATCTATTTAAATAATTCTTCACTTTTATAAAGTATTTCTATATAATATATGAAATTATACATTTAAGTATAAAATATGTATAAAATAATTCCATTTAATAACTGGACTTCTTTGGAGTTTATAATGCTTGTTACCAATAAGTTATTATCACCTGGTTTATGTGTCACGTGTAAGTAATGTATACTTTGAAGAAACGGATAATAAACATGTTGATGTTAAGTTAAATTAAAATTTTGTCGATATATGTTCCATCAGCAAATCAAACAAAATAATGCAAACTTTTCATTTTTACTTTTATTATTGTATAAGCATTTCTCTAAGAAAGTAAATTAATATCCATTGGGCTTATATTTTTTTTATATTTATTACATATTTAATTTAATATATGAGAAAGTATTGATTTTAGATATCTATTAAGGAAAAAATATATCAAGGCTTAATCCATTTTTTATTTTTAATTTTTCTTATTATGTATTAAAATGATCAAAAAATAAAAAGATGTTACATCTAAATCTGTTTTCATGTTTTCATGTTATATGCAATATGAAAAATAATAAAGATAATTATTGAAATAAAAAAAACATTTAAACGTTTACTTAAACATTGCATAAAATATCTTTTAGAAATTGAAAACTCTAAGATAGCGAATTCTTTACTAATTTTTACATGATTATATTTAAAAGGAATATCTAAATGTTTTGTATTTGACTTACCTTAACCTATCTTTGTAGAATCACGAGCCGAATCACTTTAGCCAAAAATGAATTGCTTAATTCCGATGTTACCACTTCGAAAGATCACCGAAAACTGACGACGTTTGCGGTATGAAATACATACTCTTATGTATCAAAAGCTTCTCAAGGTTATTAATCATTTTATTCGATCGTTAGTAAATCGATAAAAGTCAATACATAATTAGAATTTTCAAGAAACACTTTGTGTCTAATACATATAAAATAATTTTCAAGAAATTTAATTAAGAAAATTGTATGTTATATGCAAACAGAATTATATTTTTTATTTTTGTCTTATTTTTATAAAGAATTATTTCTTTCCTTGTTACAACTTATTGGATAATGTATGAAATAAGTACATTATTTTACATTTTTTCTATCTTTTTCTGAATTTTTATTCTACTGTAATGTGAGAAGAATTAAAAATTTTGTTCTAATGATACGGAATCAGTAATGCAAAATTCAACTTTTTACAAGTAAATTAAATCAATGTGGCTTTCATATGAGAAACACAATTTAATTACCTTTTTACGCAGTATAAAAGTTTTATAGTAAAAACACATCTATTTAAACATCGTATTCATATTTTGAAACACAATACTTTTATAAAAAAGATTTTTTTTTTTCTTCAATATAAAACATTTTTTTCACAATTCTATTAATGTACATAAATAGAGATGTTTATACAATGAATTTTTAGAAATTGTGCACTTGTACATAATTATTTAATTTCTTTAAAAAAAATAATAGCTTTTCTTTTAATTTAATCAGTATCATTTAGTTCTTAAAGCCCTAAACAATTTTAATTTTGAAATTTAATGTGTGTTTGTAGTTAAATTAGTAACTCACACAATTTGATTAATTTTTTTATTTTATATTATCTCGATTTTTTCCTATTTTCTATAATTATCTTATTAAAACGCGCATAGTAAATAATATACCTAATTATAATTAAAAAATATTTTCAAAATGTAAATTTTATTTTTCTTTGTTTTCTTGTACTTTACCTTCCTCTTTAGGAAAGATAAAAGAAAATTACTAATGGTAATTAATATACATATACATATTTTATTCATTTATGCATTCTGGTTTTACTTTATTTATCTTATTCCATGATTAAAAAATTATAATGTGAAAAAAAATTAATATTATTGCGCAATGTCATACATATATTTAAGAAGTCATAGAAAAATGTTTTAAAAGATACGAAATAAACATATATGTAAAATTATATATTTTGGCATGTTGAAATTATAATTACATTAAAATTCGTTATTAAAATTTTCGTTATATTACAAGAAAAATAAACACCATTAATATATGTATAATATTATAAAGATATTAATAATAAAATATTAATTATTGTAAACATTAATATAAAATAGTATTGCTAATATTAATATTAACTATTACGTTATTGAATGTACTAAGTAAATATTAATAATAAATCAAATATTAATGTTTATATCCTACATGTATATTAAATTTTCTATCTTATATTTATATTATATTATTTAACATATCTTTATATTAATATTTAATAGAGTGTTATAAGTATAATTAATATACATAATATCATATACACATACATATACATATATGTATAATAAGCATTACGTAAAAATTATTAATGTTTATATAAACAATAAAACTGAATAATATATAAAAACTAATTTAACATTAAATACATTTAAACACATTTACAATATAATACAATATAATTAGAAATAATCAAGAAAATAATTGAAACCAAGTGCTCACGTAAGAAACATGTAATTTATAAATAAATAATAAATATATAAAATATTAAAATATGTAAAAAATTATTTTAAATATTTATGATATATTATTGGACATTTAATAAAAATGAGTGTTTTACTGTATTTATATTTTATACGTATTGAGCTTCTCGATTCTCTCATTCGAACAAACGGTGAAAAAATTGCATCTGATCGTCCATTTCATGAGAACGTGTTATTAACTTGTAGTGAATATTATATTTTAAATATGAGGGTCTTATATTTATTCCCGCAAAATCACGTATCTAAAATTAATATTATTTTAATTTTGATTGTTTTATCAATCAAAATTTTGTAATTAATTATCACGAAAAACGAGTTTATTAAATAATTAGCATAAATTATATTGATATACAACATATCTCCGAAAGAAACAGAAAAATACGTACACCATTTACAATATATGATATGTAATACATTGTGATAAAAAATAAGTAATTATAACGAAAATTTCATAATAAAACAAGTATAAAATATACCTCGCCAAATAATTGTTTACCAGTATACGCATTATTAATAAGCATATTTAATACCACTTCTATACTGATTTGACTATAAAAAAATTATATATATAGATATATATTTAATTCATATACATATACATATATATGTCACATATGTATGTACATATTTTCACCAGACATAAATCGAAAGTTATAACATTGTCAAAAGTTCATAGCATTGTGCTCTCCAGAACATTTGTTTACATTAAAATATATTTATAAGATGTTTTTAAATACAGGAAAAATAAAATTTTTATGATTATAAAGAAAATGATAATAAAAACATTTAATGGTGAAATATAAACATTGTTAAAAGTGTCAGTGATAATAAACGCATTCATGGAAAAAGAAGTTGTATAAAGATAGAGCCACTTTTACTTAAAGAAATTAACTGAGTAATCTGAAACTAATACGTAAACCAAATTATTAGAATATAAATTATAATTATTAGACGAATTATTAGACTAAGCTAATCCAACAAAAGAGTCAGGCTTTCCATGACTTATTTGCTAAAAGAAACAGATATATGTAAATTTTTATTAACCTTTATTAACCCATTCTCGCGTCCTTCTTTATTTCCTGTTTGACATACAAAATATTTTTGATATGCATGAAGAATTTTAATCAGATATATAAAAACAGATTTTTAAAAAATGTTATTTGTATAGAATTTAGTACATTACACATTTTATAGTAATTTCACCTATCTCTAAATGCCATTTATAACTAAAATCAAAAGTAGTTATCTATTTGAACACTGGTATAACTACTTACTCTTTTTTTATTTTTCAGTGTTAGTAAACAAAATATATGCTAAAGTTTAAAATTATTTTTATGCAAATATGTATACAGACGTATAATACAGACATATTTTCAAATATCTCAAATAGATGTGCAAAAATTTGTTTCGCTTTAATATACACATGTTCAAATAATTAATTAATTAATTGTGCCAACTAGATAATATTCATATTGGATGCAATTCTGCGTCACTTCTTAGATCTATAATATTGTTCAGACAAAGTTTAAAATTTGGTCTGGCATTTGCTAAACCCCAGCAACGCTGCATCAACTGATATAATGAGGATGGACAATCGAGAGGCATCTGCAACTTGCCTCCCTCGCGTACGTAACTTATCACTTCGAGATTAGATTTTGTTGTAGAGTAAGGTTGCTCACCCAATGATGTAATCTCCCACATTAGTACTCCGAATGACCAAACATCGCTCTGAGAAGTAACTATTCCGTTCACTAGGGATTCCGGTGCCATCCAGCGAACAGGAAGCAGACCTTCTCCTTCCTAAAATAAAATTTTAACAAAGACAAATATCTTATTCTAATTATCCATTTTTGCAATAAGTATTTTTAAGCAAGAAACTAATATTTTGCATTATACATTTTGTTTACTAATATTTTGCATTATACATTATATACATATATATTGGAGAAATATATACAAAAATATATGCATAGTCTTCATTTTTCTTAAATTCTATATATATATATATATACATACATATATATATATATATTTGATTAATGATATATATAATATTATAAAAAGCTATAATAGAAAAACACTTTCAAAAAGTTTCATCTTTTTTTATTAATTAAATCTACCTTGCGGTAATAATCATTTCTGTAAATATCTCTAGCAAGTCCGAAATCACCGATTTTGACAATAGGATTCTCACGATCTCTCGCAGACACTAAACAATTTCGGCACGCGAGATCTCTATGCACAAAGCGCAGCTCTTCTAAATAGCAACAGCCGCGCGCAACATCTTCGCACATAGCGAGCAAGTCTTGTAGACGCAAAGCGTGTAAATCAGAAGGTTGTAATATTCGACACTCTCTCAAATATTTTAGCAGATCAGTTTCCATTAATTCCAACACGAGTAATGGAGAATCCTCGTCTAAGCAAACAGCTAATAATCTTAACACATGTTCGTGTCTGAAGTGACTCATAAGCTTAGCTTCTTGCAAGAATTTCTTTTTTTCTTCGACAGAAGCACACTTTTCTAACATTTTTATGGCAACGGATGTCTCTGATCCCGGTTCTGCTAAATCCTTGACATTCCCTTGATACACCTGCAAAATATTGAAAATTAATGTAACTTTTATTAAACAAGAAAAGATAATTTAATTTTATATAACATTATACATAAATATTTTGATTTATTTTCAATAATTCAACGATAAAAAATAAAGTGCATATGTATGTCTCATAAAAATTAATGTATTACTATTTCTTTTAAAAAGTTGATTTATATATCCGAAAAAATTGTATTCTCATCTTAAGTATATGCCACTTATCTTTATAATATCTTCCAATAAAATAAGCGCTAAAAAGATCCTCTTAATTTAGGAGAGAAAATCTCTAAAGAGATATTCTTTACATGCAAGAATATATACTTGATGAGATGTCTTTTTATCCGTGTATTATTAAAATTATTAATCGATATAACAAAAAACAGTCTTACAAATGGACATTTGTTACTTATTTCATGTATATTTAAATGTTACACATATAATTGAATATATGTTTTATGTGTTTGACATAGTTAAATACACATTTTTGCTTATTATGTTATTATTTTTAATATTAATTGTAAACTTATAAATTTATTAAAAATTTAAATAATTTTATTTTATTAATTTTTATTTTAAATTTATTATTAATTTATTATATTTATTTATTGCGGCGCTGAAGTTGCAAAAGAAATTTAAAATATATTCTCAATTTAAAAAATGGAAATATTCTTATCTATTAAGAGGATTTATTAATGCATTTCAAGAAAACATTTTTTTCGGTGTAAGATTTACTAAGAAATGTGTATTTCTCATTTCTACATCTAAACATTAATGACTTAAAATATGACGTTACGAAAAATTTACCAATCCGAATGCGCCGCTGTCAATGTGTTTCGTTAGTGTGATTTGCTCACGTTTGATTTTAGTCAGCATAAATTTATTTGGATTATATTGCAACGCAGGACTGTATAGCGCATTGAGCTGAACGTTTCCGATAGGTACCTCATGTAGAATCCTAGTCAAAACTTGCTCGTTATCTTCTTTGCGTTGTCGGTATACTGTTATATAAAGTTATAATATATTTAAATAATATTATGCATTGCAAATTTTAAATTTTGCTCTTTAAACAAATAAGTTAATGTTTTTTGAAAAATCTCTCCACTTATTACATTAATCATAAATTGTAATTTAAAAAATTTGTATTAAATATACTTACAACAATAAATAAAGTAGCAGATGCAGATTACAATAACGGTAGCAGCAAGGCTTAACAACAATGTTAGATTATATTGCGAAGCTCGAATTATCGAATCGTCACCTTTGTTACATACAAATATAGTTATAATTTTTTTGTCTTATTTGAATATTTCTACTTATAATTTTATCATTAAAAATATTTCATTCTTAAAATTCTGTAATTCATTTATATGTATGTAAAATAAACAGAGCATATTAAAATATCTACATATTATCATATTTGCTTACCATGTGTTTGAAAAATAAATCTTTCATCAGATGGCCATGTAAAGTTCTCGTATTCAGGATATGTCAGTATTAAACGAAACTTGTATAAAGTTGCCGGTAGCAAGTTTTCTATATAATACATTACTGTTTCATCATTATTCGTCTCAAAATTATCTGCGATTTGCCACTTTTGCATCACATCATTTATGTATTCCAGTACGTAGTGGATCGTCAGATTAACGCTAGGAATCCACGAAATATTCATATTGTTTTTGTTAACTTCGCTCAAAGTTATATTGTTCGGTTCCGAGTATGTGTACACGGTTGTGCTCAAACTGTCATTATAGAGATTGGTGTAGTTGGCTGGATACACACGTATATATACAAAGTATTTCTGTTCTGGCAGCAACGATTGGATTATTGTAAAAAATTTGTTGTCTACTTTATTATTAATAAATGTCTTTTCTATCGGTTGCGTACTGTTCCACGAGTTAATTGTTTCCCAATATACTCTATAAGTTGCTGGCGCACAGTTCTGTTTTGGTGGCATCCAATAAACTGCCGCTATAGTTGGCGTCAGAACCTGAACCGTTACATTTTCCGGTGCATTGAGCTTGCTCACGTTAGTTTTCAATATTACTTCCGAGCTGAATTGCAGGTTCGTCGATAATTGATCAGAGTAAAAATTGCTCACAGCTAGCTTCAGCTTGTATTTTGTAAACGGTGTTAAATTCTGAATTTCATAATGCCGCTCGTATGTCTGCATATAGAATTCATCGAACTTGTTACTAAGGTTATTATTCAAACAGCTTACGTAGATGATATATTTAGGAGTTGGTATGTTGTTTTTGCATTTGTGCTTGCGAGTCGATTCGGTCGTATAAAATTTAAAAACAATACTGTTCGCTGTTATTTTTATTATTGTAATATTATAAATTTTTTCATCAGATATAAGGCATTCCTTCCGAGGATATGGTTGTAAGAAGGATGATTTACCAAACGATATTATGGGAGAAAAGTCATCCGTGCTTTTTATTATTTGCACGTGTTTAGATGCGTTTTTTTCACTGTCGACAAGTGCATACTTCTTTTTAAAAATATAAAGATAAAAATCTGATGTATATCCATAACGTCCACTTAAATAAATGTTTGTTTTATCAATTAAAAAATATGGCACAAAGTTTGTGCCAATTTCAGCGATTGAAATTGAATTGCATTTATTTATTTTAATGTTCGCCACAAATAATTCGTGTTTATCCAGCCAGTATATTATTGGCTCCTCTGTATTTGTGATGTCAAGCTTCATTCGATAATAAATTTCTAATAATGATACATTGTATGAACAAAAGGTCAAATCGGATTTTAAAAAAGATTGCACATTTCTTCCGTCAAGATCCGATTTCATTATTACAACCTGCATATCTGATAACACTTCTATCCAATAGAAAAATCTGGAAAATATATATATTATTATATATGTCTATTATAAAACATAATTTTAAACGTGAAGTTAAAAAAATAATAAGCTTAAGTTATTACAATTTTATGATAATTTATGATTTTATGATTCTTTATATCTTTATTACAAAATCATAGTATATTACAGCAAAATTAGAAAATACTATAAATTCTTAACTGAAAGACACATAAGTGTTAATTTTTTTAGTGAATAAAAGGTAGCGTACCCTATAGATGGCTGTGTAGTTAAATAAGCAAGCCTTTTCTCTCTGCTCAAGATCTTATCATATTTGACTATGCCATTTTGCCACATTGTTAAGTCCAGCTTTATAATGGTGGATTTCCTGGATTTCGCTGACAATGAGATGTCATATTCCATCCAATATAGATTTCTTCCTATCCAATCGATGCAGAGAGAGTTTGCATATTTTTTTAATCTAGTTATTTTCGTAATATTATTTTTATTCATATCCCATATCATTAAATCTTGTATAGACCCATACTCATTATTGGTCTCCTGGATCCAATAAATTTTATGTTCTGCTACAGAATAAGTCACTTCTACTGCAATAATATTGATATTAAAAGTAAAGAGATTGACGTAGGTTCTTGAATCCAGATCCCATATTGCAATGGTATTATTCACTGTAATCAATAATTGAGGTATCGGATTTTCGTGCGTCGTTGATACGTTCATTAAATCCGTATAAGGACCAGCACCAGCTTTAGTATGCGCTCGTACTCGATAATAGTACGTTGTATTAGGTTTTAGATTATGTTCTGTGCATTCCATTGTAGTTAAAATAGTTTTGTCGTCAAAGATTTGAATTTTTGTTTAGGTTCTCGATGAACCAACATTGCACTGAATATCCTTGTATCACTTTGTTTTCATGTTTAGGTTGATTCCACCTGTAAGATAAAATTTAGCCTTTTCATATTTAATAAATTTTTAACAGAATCAATATTTTTATATGTCTATGTTAAATTTTAGAGAAAAAAAGGATATAGACTGTAAACTTTGATTCTTCACCTGAATGTCACAGAAATGTTGAATTTTTCATTTAGAAATCCATTGAACTCTACGAATGCTCTTGGCTCGCTCGGAATTATTCCTAGAGATTTTAAGATTGTACATATTAATATGTTTAAGTTGATTATCTCGGTAAATTAAAAAAAAAAAATAATAATATAACGTGCAATGAAAATAAAGAAAAAAGAGAAAAATAAACATATGTTACAAAATTAACACCGTAAGTTTTTAAAATAATGAAATAACATAAAACCTCTGTGTATGTGTGTATGTGTTTCAAGACTTATGTTAGAAAAGTAATTGCTAAGTTATAATCGAAAAACCTTCCAATAAAGTGCCAAACCCTTTTCTAAAATTTCCTATTTCTTCACAAGTCAGTAGTATATTATTTGCGACAGATTTAAAACAAACAAAAAAATAATGAAATTGATGGTGTTATCTAAATTCTGCTTTATTTTACATACAGTTTATACATTTTCTTCTCTCTTTTCGAAAATAAATTTTATATTATCTTTGTTATTAGAAAATAGTTTGATATTTTTTTAAATTTAATTTTTACTCTCTTAAATTTACATTATACTTACAACTTTTAAATTTTTTGTAAATTTTTTATTAACGTTCTATATATTCATTGCATCTTACCAAAAGATTCTGGGTTCATGGACATATTTGCAAATGTAACTTCATCGACTTCATCGACTTCATTTCTTATAGTCACGCTCTCAGAATAATTCTGATCCGGCTGGAGATTTTGTAAAATGAGATGATTGTTGTTTTTGGGCACTGGAATATCCTGAATAAAATATAACATATAAAAAAAATAAGTAAGGCAACTAGGCCAGAAATTCCACGGTATCTTTAATGATAAATAAAATAGTCGTATATATAAAAATATATATAAATAAGATTTTGATAAAAAATAACATATATATGTCGAAATAACTAAAATGAACATAACATTTTTTGTTTTTAATAATATTACCTTGATATTTTTATTTATAATTCCATTTCTCATTTATAATGTGTTAAATATTATGTAATTTCATTTTAAAAATATTTATTCCTATTATTTTTCAACATATTTTCTTGCGAAATATCAAACATTATTCTTATATTAAAAAGAATGTCACGCAGAATAGGCAGAATAAGGATTATTTAATAAGAATTAATAATCGTTTTTTTTTTAATAAATGATATATGAAAATGTTACTCTTTTCGATTCCTGAAGCTATTTTGCTGATAGTTATAGCTAATGATTAGTTTTTTTGCAATCGTTAGTTTTAACTTTTCAAAATAAACGAGGTTACTTTTTAATAATCCGTCAGTTATGTTTAAAATTTCAATAATAACGTTTGTATTTCAAGAATAAAAATGTTTAAAATATTCTCTTTTATGTGTATGTGTGTGATTATAAAAATGATATAAATTTTTGTACTTAAAATCTTGTCGAAATTCTTTTTGATTATGGTTATATCTTTTAATCCAAACAAATTCTGGAAAACCCGATACCAAAAACTTTCGATTGACATTGCTACGATATATGAGAATATATATGGCTATATAAATGGATATACTACGAATATTATATACATACATCAATAAATTTAAACGCGGGTAGCTGGTTATTGCTGTTACGTATATTGTTTATTTAACTATTGGCCTTATAAAGTTAATTAATACAATTTGAATTTTATTATACCAATATAGTCGACATTTCTTTATATGTATATAGGACAAATGCAACTATCCTTGATACATCAAAATGACGCTGACACTTTGAATTAATTTAGTTATATAAGAATTAATTTACAAGTCTTATTATATCATTAAATAATTATAATTATTTAATAAAGTAAATTAGTTTTTATTACAAATTGATGAGAAATCACATGAAACACAATTCAAGTGTCATATATATATATATATGTGTGTGTGTGTGTGTGTGTGTGTGTGTGTGTGTGTGTGTGTGTGTGTTTATGTATGTATGTATGTATCAAAATAGTGAAAAATTAACAGAACATCTCGTTAATATTAATAATTATTATTCTTAAAAATAGCAATAGAAACACAAACATAATACAGTCAAATTTTAATATTTCGTCTTAATGAAGTTTAACTTTGTACTATATTATACATCCATTTATAAACAAAATAAAATTTTCAAGCTTTATACATCCTTTCTCATTGCATCGTACTTTTTAGTTTCATGTGTAGTTTTATTTTATTATACAATTTGTAATATTATATTATATTACACATGTGTGAGTTTGAGTTACTCAAATAAACTGCACAATTACTTGTAATAACATTTAATTGTTTTTTAATAAACAAAAAAATTTCTTACTTGCGTAAAAAGATTGTCCGGGACGGTATGATTCTTTGTCAAAATGGCGATAGCTGCTTTCACCATCATAAAACTTTTCAATAAAACGCATAATCTCATCTTAAACATAATAATCTCTTCCTTCGGTGAATGTTGGCGATCAATTTTTAGTCACCAGTATTCTTTTTCTTTTTATTCTATGGATTATTCAGATTTGATCTAATCGACTCGATACTTTATTATGAGCTCGATGAATTCTTTAGAATCTAGTTTGCGAATCGCGTTACTGTCTTCCAATATTACATTTTAATATATCTTTTTATAATCAATCACAATATATATATCTTAGATCATATGAAGGAATTTTTAGTAAATAGTAATTTTTATAATTTTTCGATGGGAACCAATAACAGCACGAAGCAACACGTATTCACTTGATTGTATCGAAGATAATAATATATTTTTGTTGTAATTTCTTTTAATATTTCGTAAAAAGATAATCAATAAAAATGTAAACGAACAATTTATAACCAATCCGAAAATTATAGAATTATAGGTTTTCTGTCACTTTCACCACTATTCTAGCATCAAATATTATCCACGTTGATATTTGTCATATTTTTTGTTTCACTAAAAATATAAAAAATTATGATTACTATTTTTATGCATATTGTATACTAAGCATGTTTTTCGAATCCACTATTTGTGCATATTGATGTGTGATGTTTATATGACAGTATATTATTTGAATCAAATAACGCGCAACATTGTCCTTTTTCGTGGCAATCGCAATCGTAACTGACTCCCCAGACTAGACCGATCTTATCATGCTTTATTTGCTGCCCTCTCTTTATGATTCATTTCTCTCAGCTTGATCGATGATACTCAGTGTTTCTTCCAACAGTTACTTATTCCAACAGTTTTCACGAATAATAATATTCTATATATATATATATATATATATATATATATATATATATATATATGTATATCCTATATGAGGCGCATTTTTAAAGTAAGATCCGGTTTGAAATAAGAAAAGATCTTGACATATAAATTTAATTCATTATAATCAAAAATTTCTAGCTTACTTTATTGCAATAAATTTTGTGTTCTGCTATCGAACAAGCGAATTCAAACATCGTATTAAAATAATGATTAAAGAGATTAACGTAGGTTCTTAAATGCAGATCCCATTTGAATACTTTTATGCAATACAATCAATAATTAAGGTAATGGATTTTCGTGCGTCGTTGATATGTTCATTAAATCCGTATAAACGTCTTAAATAGCTGATTTTGTGTCAAAAAATATTAATGAAACGTTAGTTTGTTAATTAAATGTTAAAATAATAATATATTAAGAATATTAAGATAGTAATATTTTGTAAAATAATAATATATATTTTTTTTCATTCGATCGCTTTTCTACTTGAAAATTTTGAAAAATTGCGAAATTTAATTACGCTTATATTATTGTTTTTGATACAATCGAATATACTACACTCGTTACATTGTACATTGAGTTTAATCGAAGAAAATATACTATATAGTTTTATAGCTTGATTATATAAATCATTATAATCGATCTTGAAATAGTTTTATCAACTAAGAGTTTTATTAAGTAAGAGAAAACTCAAAATTTATCGAGATACATGGAGGAACATCAATTCGATTAGTGGTATTTAAATCATTGTGAAGATTACATGGAACATTGGTCATAGTCGAGAATCGTATGAAAGCCGATCGAGTATAAAAATATCTACAAGAAGAGAAAATTGTTATGTTAGAAACGTTACAAACATTATGTGTTTTACTAAAACTGTTAACGCAAACGAGAATGACCATAACGTTTTCGTCAAGGAAATCTAGGGATTCTGGAGGATCTTTGAAACTTCGGTCCAAGAAGTTACGAAGAAAAGTATTCTCGTATACTCTAATTTATATACTTTACACAAATAAAACATTTTTTTCATGGAGAAAATTGAATGTTATATATTGCAGATAATACACTATTTGTGTAATTAAAACTATATAATACGTAAAACAAAAGAGAGTTTCAATTAAATAAAAATGTATATAAAGTTTATTAATTTTACATCACACATTCAAAAATCAATGTTATGTAATCAAATTAAAACTTAAAATTAAATTTAATTCAGACGATATATTAAAATTATTAAACAATATGTATTATTATAATATAATTGTTAGATTTAAAAGAAAGAATTTAAAAAATTAATGATTTCATTCATTTCATTTTTTTTTTGTTACTTAATAAGTTTGTGATACATTTACATAAATTGTTTGTAATATCTAAAACATTTTTAGTACTCTGCGTTGATACCACTGCTTTAATTTTTATTTAAAACTTGCACGGTAATTTATTTTTCATTTAACGAAATTTATATAGAAAATCAGAAAGTTAAAATAATTCGCATGCTCAACGGCTACTAAACATCGAAGTGAAAGATTGGTGCAGTTGAACTTCGAATTGGGGACAATTAATCAATCTATGAATAATATGCGCAATAAGCTGTCACTTTTGCTATATGTGAGAATTTATATACACTATTTATCACTTAATGTATATATATATAGGTATATATATATGTTATATATATGTGTTATATATGTATGTACATATTTTTATCAGTCATAAATCAAAAGTTTATAGCATTATGCTATCCAGAAAATTCGTTTGCATTAAAAAATATTTCATAAGATGTTTTTAAATACAGGAATTTATAAAATTTTTATGATCATGAAGAAAATGATAATAAAAATATATATATCTTATATATATGTTAAAATATAAACATTATAGAAATTTTAGTGATAACAAACGCACTCGTGAAAAAGAAAGTCAAGTTAAGATAGAGTTACTTATTAGAAGAAATTAATTAATTAATTTGAAACTAATATAAAAACTGAATAATGAGACAAAAATTCTTTCAACAATCGAAGAAAGTCAAGCCATGATTTGTTTACTCCCATGATTTATTTACTAAGAAAAATAGTTTTTACTTAAAGAAAAAATAGAGAAAAAAATGCCTTACCTATTTAAAGTTTTAAATAAACATGCAATGCCATAATGAGATAAGTTGGAATCGTTTTTCAAGAAGTCATTTGATTCTTCTCTGAGATAACATCTATGCAACTAGCGAATTTACGGAGTACCGAATTCTCTACCACTTTCTAATAAAGCATTGACTTGGCCTAATTAAAAAACGTTTGTCATTTTCGTGCTATGATACTGAATTAATATAATAGAAAATAAAACTTTAATCTCCAAATTGATATACTTTTTCTTTATCATTCGGTAAATTCTTTAAAGCTAATTTACGAATAGCAAGTT
>NW_028141529.1:0-31087 GCF_030444845.1 Prenolepis imparis | reverse complement strand
AAGCAATATAAACGTCTGCAGACGGTAACAAAACAGCGTTTACAGAATTAAAATTTCTCATAAAATGACATTATTAGCTGTAACATCAATTTTTAAAACTCGGTGTATTTACACCTGTAGGGGTACAAACGAAACGGAAAGCGGTACAAACGTCTGCAGGCAATTACAAAACGGCACCCGTATACAAAATTGAAATATTATAAAAATGACATTATTAGCTCTAATATCAATTTTGAACATTCGGTATGTAACGTCCCGTCATTTTCGCGAAACCATATTTTTGCGCGCTACTGTTTTTCCTGCGCCAATACTTAAAATTTAAGGATAATTAATGATTTTCCTCTTTACATATAATTGTTTAGACTAAAATCAAGCATTTATATTATTAATTACTAACCATACCAAATCTAGGGTCTCCAGTTATCTAGTTCTAACTAGCCGCTACCAGGAACTAGCGATCCGACCAATCAAACGTCATCCGAGACCCCTGAGCGTATACTTCAACTAACCAGTTATTATTAAATGAAACTAACCCTTAGCAATAAGAATATATTTTAATCATGACTAACCCACTTATATATGAATATTCAATATTAATTAAACAATATAATAATATTATTTATGGAATCAGAAACATAATAACTTGTCGAACTTTACTTAACAATTTAAGACTTATAATAATGAGTTTTAGAAGTATTTTAATCACTGACAGAATTATTATGAGGAAGGTTCCATAAATCCTTATCTTGCGATGCATTGTAACGACAAGCCTGCGACAAGCATTCGATGAATTACTAAAAGTGTTCAAACACTTAATATTTTAAGATTTCATCCGCAATTATATTTACGAAGCCTTATTTCAGTCATTAAATGATTTCGATAACAAACCCAAGATTATTAAGATTTATTGAGTAAATTATTAAATGAAGAGACTTATAAATAAGGCCCAAGTGGATATAATTAAAGAGAATATTTTATTATAGAATTAAGTCAAACGAGAACAAGAAAGTCTCGATATTACGTTATGGAATCATAATTCTATAATTTAGAAATAACTTAATCTTACCCTATTGCATTAAACTCAAGTTTTATTATAAATTATCAATCATTAAGAATTCCAATTAATAACATAAAATAAATTATATAAGAAATGATTCCATAAACGTACAAATGAATATTTGGCGAACTACAAGAAACTTTAACATGTATCTATGCGCAGACCCCTCTAAAATCAGCTCACAATCAGCAAGTAATTAAGTGCCGATCGTAGGTGACAAGCCGCTTCCGTCCGTTATCTCCCTCGCGTTATCGGATGCTAGCGTTCAAACCACAAAAGAATAATAAATTAGACACTTCTTGGAATCGTCGCTCCTCATCTCAAGCTCACCGCCTAACTTCGATATCCGGTCCAGATTATCTAAAACTCGTAAATTGATAGTTGACACCTAGAGCGTTCGCTCCTGCGGGTCACCGTATCGTGACCTCTTAGTACAATTTATTGTGACATATTCCAAGAAAACGTCTTTCTTAGAAATCCCCACCAAAAGGGAATTGCACACGACACTCAGATTTTTCTCTATTTGATGGGTATATAAACCCTTAATTCTTAACTTCATTGCGGCATACCATCATTAGCATCTCACCGTAACTCTACGGCATCTCATTATCGAGATCCCACCGTAGCTCTACAGTACATAATTTCTGTAGCCTTACGATACTCTGTATAAAGTCACGCGTTTGCCGTCAACTGCGTCGACATACTCAAATTGTTAGTCGCGCATAGAATTATAAAGTAAAAGTTAAATAAAGAACTCTTGTGCTTCAAAACTCGAATACGTTGATTTTGCTAAACATCCCGCGACCGAGGTCCTAGAGAAGGGAAGAAGGCGAACGAGCGTATTACGATCCACTGCCTGAAGTTCACAGTCTATCACAAGGTAAGTACTTATAATTACCCAGACTATTTAACACGCCAATTTTAATTCTAAGTTACGTTAGACTGACAATTCTCTTTCAATCACTACCTTCTCCTAAAACAAATAAACGAAATCCACTGTTAAGCATTGCATGCAGCTAACAGTTTCCCGTTGTCAATCGGTATTTATCAAATTAGAATCCAACTACCTTTCCATAATTTATTCAAGGTATCAATATCAGAAACTAGCAATATTAACGTGTAGAAACAGTACTCTTGATATCACTCGGACGTCGTCCAATCCACACTTTACCTCTAGCCGTTGGACGTACCTTTCGTAAGTCCATACGACTCTCTACCATTTCCTCAGCATCCCGTCGTTGTCGAGCACCCAGCGATAGTGCCTGGTGACAAAGCTCCCCTCAACACCCTGCGTTATTTCCATCGTCGACGATAGGCATCCTTCGTATGCCCGAAGACAACTTCTCATTACCTTCTCTCGCCTAATAATATCGATAACAAGAGACAAGATATCGCGTAAGAATTCTTAAATAGAATTCCAGAATTAATTTCGCTCTGGACGTGGTCCAATCCTCATTTTACCTATAGTTGCAACGCATACTTTTACCGTAGGCACAAGCAACTTTCTGCCATTTCCTCAACTTCCTTTCGTTGTCGAGCACCCAGCGATAGTGCCTGGTGACAAAGCTCCCATCAACACCCTACGTTATTTCCATCGTCGACGACAGGCATCCTTCGTATGCCCGAAGACATTCTCCTTAACCATCGACCTTCCTTTTGAATTTGTATTTAAGATCAAATGAATAGACGTATCGAATATTGATATCTCACTTCCTCAAGCTCACCCTTCATGTTATCTCACGATAGTTCTTATCTAACTCATTATAAGCCCTTCATTCCGACTATATAACCCCTTGTAGATGAGCAACCCGAGAGACAGAAAAGCACGTCGGAAAAGGAGGAATCATCGAGCCGGCTTGAAAACTCGCGAAGCCCGCGTTATATCGACTTTACGCTGGCTTAAGCGTAAAGCACTTAAAAATAAGCCGCGTGTCAAATCGTGTGAAATAGTATCATTTTCTCCCGATACATTGCGTCGCTTAAAAACCTCATCTTCTCAAACTAATACCCCACTCCTGTGACCTACAACATTCCCTAGATCCGTTTTCTTTATACCCTTACAGGTGTAAATATACCGAATGTTCAAAATTGATATTAGAGCTAATAATGTCATTTTTGGGATATTTCAATTTTGTATACGGGTGCTGTTTTGTTACCGTCTGCAGACGTTTGTATTTCTTTCTGTTTCGTTTGTACCTGTAAAGGTACCTTTACAGGTACAAATATATCGAATGTTCAAAATTGATATTAGAGCTAATAATGTCATTTATGGGATGTTTCAATTTTGTATACGGGTGCTGTTTTGTAATTGCCTGCAGACGTTTGTACCGCTTTCCATTTTGTTCGTATCTATACATGTGTAATTATACAGAATTTTTAAAATCGATGTTATAGCTAATAATGTCATTTTATGAGAAATTTTAATTCTATAAACGCTGTTTTGTTACCGTCTGCAGACGTTTGTATTGCTTTCTGTTTCGTTTGTACCTGTAAAGGTATCTTTACAGGTGTAAATATACCGAATGTTCAAAATTGATATTAGAGCTAAAAATGTCATTTTTGGGATATTTCAATTTTGTATATGGGTGCTGTTTTGTAATTGCCTGCAGACGTTTGTACCGCTTTCCATTTTGTTCGTAACTATACAATCATTTTTGAGATATTTCAATTCTGCATACGGGTGCTATTTTGTAATTGCCTGCAGACGTTTGTACCGCTTTCCATTTTGTTCGTATCTATACAGGTGTAAATATATCGAATTTTGTTAATTAATGTTACAGCTAATAATGAAGAAATTTTAATTCTGTAAACGCTGTTTTGTTACCGTCTGCTGACGTTTGTATTGCTTTCTGTTTTCTTTATACCCTTACAGGTGTAAATATACCGAATGTTCAAAATTGATATTAGAGCTAATAATGTCATTTTTGTACCGCTTTTTTGCAAGGTTTTGCGAAGGGTGCTAAGTGCGGACAGTGCCACTAATAATGTCATTTTTGGGATATTTCAATTCTGCATACGGGTGCTGTTTTGTAATTGCCTGCAGACGTTTGTACCGCTTTCCATTTTGTTCGTATCTATACAGGTGTAATTATACAGAATTTTTAAAATTGATGTTATAGCTAATAATGTCATTTTATGAGAAATTTTAATTCTGTAAACGCTTGTTACCGTCTGCTGACGTTTGTATTGCTTTCTGTTTTCTTTATACCCTTACAGGTGTAAATATACCGAATGTTCAAAATTGATATTAGAGCTAAAAATGTCATTTTTGGGATATTTCAATTTTGTATACGGGTGCTGTTTTGTAATTGCCTGCAGACGTTTGTACCGCTTTTCATTTTGTTCGTATCTATACAGTCATTTTTGAGATATATCAATTCTGCATACGGGTGCTATTTTGTAATTGCCTGCAGACGTTTGTACCGCTTTCCATTTTGTTCATATCTATACAGGTATAAATATATCGAATTTATTGATGTTACAGCTAATAATGAAGAAATTTTAATTCTGTAAACGCTGTTTTGTTACTGTCTGCTGACGTTTGCTTTCTGTTTTCTTTATACCCTTACAGGTGTAAATATACCGAATGTTCAAAATTGATATTAGAGCTAAAAATGTCATTTTTGGGATGTTTCAATTTTGTATACGGGTGCTGTTTTGTAATTGACTGCAGACGTTTGTACCGCTTTCCATTTTGTTCGTATCTATACAGGTATAAATATATCGAATTTTGTTAATTGATGGTATAGCTAATAATGTCATTTTATGAGAAATTTTAATTCCGTAAACGCTGTTTTGTTACCGTCTGCAGACGTTTGTATTGCTTTCTATTTCGTTTGTACCTGTAAAGGTACCTTTACAGGTACAAATACATCTAATGTTCAAAATTGATATTAGAGCTAATAATGTCATTTTTGGGATGTTTCAATTTTGTATACGGGTGCTGTTTTGTAATTGACTGCAGACGCTTGTACCGCTTTCCATTTTGTTCGTATCTATACAGGTGTAATTATACAGAATTTTTAAAATTGATGTTATAGCTAATAATGTCATTTTATGAGAAATTTTAATTCTATAAACGCTGTTTTGTTACCGTCTGCAGACGTTTGTATTGCTTTCTATTTCGTTTGTACCTGTAAAGGTACCTTTACAGGTACAAATATATCGAATGTTCAAAATTGATATTAGAGCTAATAATGTCATTTTTGGGATGTTTCAATTTTGTATACGGGTGCTATTTTGTAATTGACTGCAGACACTTGTACCGCTTTCCATTTTGTTCGTATCTATACAGGTGTAAATATATCGAATTTTGTTAATTGATGTTACAGCTAATAATGAAGAAATTTTAATTCTGTAAACGCTGTTTTGTTACCGTCTGCTGACGTTTGTATTGCTTTCTGTTTTCTTTATACCCTTACAGGTGTAAATATACCGAATGTTCAAAATTGATATTAGAGCTAATAATGTCATTTTTGTACCGCTTTTTTGCAAGGTTTTGCGAAGGGTGCTAAGTGCGGACAGTGCCACTAATAATGTCATTTTTGGGATATTTCAATTCTGCATACGGGTGCTGTTTTGTAATTGCCTGCAGACGTTTGTACCGCTTTCCATTTTGTTCGTATCTATACAGGTGTAATTATACAGAATTTCTAAAATTGATGTTATAGCTAATAATGTCATTTTATGAGAAATTTTAATTCTGTAAACGCTTGTTACCGTCTGCTGACGTTTGTATTGCTTTTTGTTTTCTTTATACCCTTACAGGTGTAAATATACCGAATGTTCAAAATTAATATTAGAGCTAATAATGTCATTTTTGGGATATTTCAATTTTGTATACGGGTGCTGTTTTGTTACCGTCTGCAGACGTTTGTATTTCTTTCTGTTTCGTTTGTACCTGTAAAGGTACCTTTACAGGTACAAATATATCGAATGTTCAAAATTGATATTAGAGCTAATAATGTCATTTATGGGATGTTTCAATTTTGTATACGGGTGCTGTTTTGTAATTGCCTGCAGACGTTTGTACCGCTTTCCATTTTGTTCGTATCTATACATGTGTAATTATACAGAATTTTTAAAATCGATGTTATAGCTAATAATGTCATTTTATGAGAAATTTTAATTCTATAAACGCTGTTTTGTTACCGTCTGCAGACGTTTGTATTGCTTTCTGTTTCGTTTGTACCTGTAAAGGTACCTTTACAGGTACAAATATATCGAATGTTCAAAATTGATATTAGAGCTAATAATGTCATTTTTGGGATATTTCAATTCTGCATACAAGTGCTATTTTGTAATTGCCTGCAGACGTTTGTACCGCTTTCCATTTTGTTCGTATCTATACAGGTGTAATTATACAGAATTTTTAAAATTGATGTTATAGCTAATAATGTCATTTTATGAGAAATTTTAATTCTGTAAACGCTGTTTTGATACCGTCTGCTGACGTTTGTATTGCTTTCTGTTTCGTTTGTACCTGTAAAGGTACCTTTACACGTACAAATATATCGAATGTTCAAAATTGATATTAGAGCTAATAATGTCATTTTTGGGTTTCAATTTTGTATACGGGTGCTGTTTTGTAATTGACTGCAGACGCTTGTACCGTTTTCCATTTTGTTCGTATCTATACAGTCATTTTTGAGATATTTCAATTCTGCATACGGGTGCTGTTTTGTAATTGCCTGCAGACGTTTGTACCGCTTTCCATTTTGTTCGTATCTATACAGGTGTAATTATACAGAATTTTTAAAATTGATGTTATAGCTAATAATGTCATTTTATGAGAAATTTTAATTCTGTAAACGCTGTTTTGTTACCATCTGCTGACGTTTGTATTGCTTTCTGTTTTTTTTATACCCTTACAGGTGTAAATATACCGAATGTTCAAAATTGATATTAGAGCTAATAATGTCATTTTTGGGATATTTCAATTCTGCATACAAGTGCTATTTTGTAATTGCCTGCAGACGTTTGTACCGCTTTCCATTTTGTTCGTATCTATACAGGTGTAATTATACAGAATTTTTAAAATTGATGTTATAGCTAATAATGTCATTTTATGAGAAATTTTAATTCTGTAAACGCTGTTTTGATACCGTCTGCTGACGTTTGTATTGCTTTCTGTTTCGTTTGTACCTGTAAAGGTACCTTTACACGTACAAATATATCGAATGTTCAAAATTGATATTAGAGCTAATAATGTCATTTTTGGGTTTCAATTTTGTATACGGGTGCTGTTTTGTAATTGACTGCAGACGCTTGTACCGTTTTCCATTTTGTTCGTATCTATACAGTCATTTTTGAGATATTTCAATTCTGCATACGGGTGCTGTTTTGTAATTGCCTGCAGACGTTTGTACCGCTTTCCATTTTGTTCGTATCTATACAGGTGTAATTATACAGAATTTTTAAAATTGATGTTATAGCTAATAATGTCATTTTATGAGAAATTTTAATTCTGTAAACGCTGTTTTGTTACCGTCTGCAGACGTTTGTATTGCTTTCTATTTCGTTTGTACCTGTAAAGGTACCTTTACAGGTACAAATATATCGAATGTTCAAAATTGATATTAGAGCTAATAATGTCATTTTTGGGATGTTTCAATTTTGTATACGGGTGCTATTTTGTAATTGACTGCAGACACTTGTACCGCTTTCCATTTTGTTCGTATCTATACAGGTGTAAATATATCGAATTTTATTAATTGATGTTACAGCTAATAATGAAGAAATTTTAATTCTGTAAACGCTGTTTTGTTACCGTCTGCTGACGTTTGTATTGCTTTCTGTTTTCTTTATACCCTTACAGGTGTAAATATACCGAATGTTCAAAATTGATATTAGAGCTAATAATGTCATTTTTGTACCGCTTTTTTGCAAGGTTTTGCGAAGGGTGCTAAGTGCGGACAGTGCCACTAATAATGTCATTTTTGGGATATTTCAATTCTGCATACGGGTGCTGTTTTGTAATTGCCTGCAGACGTTTGTACCGCTTTCCATTTTGTTCGTATCTATACAGGTGTAATTATACAGAATTTCTAAAATTGATGTTATAGCTAATAATGTCATTTTATGAGAAATTTTAATTCTGTAAACGCTTGTTACCGTCTGCTGACGTTTGTATTGCTTTTTGTTTTCTTTATACCCTTACAGGTGTAAATATACCGAATGTTCAAAATTAATATTAGAGCTAATAATGTCATTTTTGGGATATTTCAATTTTGTATACGGGTGCTGTTTTGTTACCGTCTGCAGACGTTTGTATTTCTTTCTGTTTCGTTTGTACCTGTAAAGGTACCTTTACAGGTACAAATATATCGAATGTTCAAAATTGATATTAGAGCTAATAATGTCATTTATGGGATGTTTCAATTTTGTATACGGGTGCTGTTTTGTAATTGCCTGCAGACGTTTGTACCGCTTTCCATTTTGTTCGTATCTATACATGTGTAATTATACAGAATTTTTAAAATCGATGTTATAGCTAATAATGTCATTTTATGAGAAATTTTAATTCTATAAACGCTGTTTTGTTACCGTCTGCAGACGTTTGTATTGCTTTCTGTTTCGTTTGTACCTGTAAAGGTACCTTTACAGGTACAAATATATCGAATGTTCAAAATTGATATTAGAGCTAATAATGTCATTTTTGGGATATTTCAATTCTGCATACAAGTGCTATTTTGTAATTGCCTGCAGACGTTTGTACCGCTTTCCATTTTGTTCGTATCTATACAGGTGTAATTATACAGAATTTTTAAAATTGATGTTATAGCTAATAATGTCATTTTATGAGAAATTTTAATTCTGTAAACGCTGTTTTGATACCGTCTGCTGACGTTTGTATTGCTTTCTGTTTCGTTTGTACCTGTAAAGGTACCTTTACACGTACAAATATATCGAATGTTCAAAATTGATATTAGAGCTAATAATGTCATTTTTGGGTTTCAATTTTGTATACGGGTGCTGTTTTGTAATTGACTGCAGACGCTTGTACCGTTTTCCATTTTGTTCGTATCTATACAGTCATTTTTGAGATATTTCAATTCTGCATACGGGTGCTGTTTTGTAATTGCCTGCAGACGTTTGTACCGCTTTCCATTTTGTTCGTATCTATACAGGTGTAATTATACAGAATTTTTAAAATTGATGTTATAGCTAATAATGTCATTTTATGAGAAATTTTAATTCTGTAAACGCTGTTTTGTTACCATCTGCTGACGTTTGTATTGCTTTCTGTTTTTTTTATACCCTTACAGGTGTAAATATACCGAATGTTCAAAATTGATATTAGAGCTAAAAATGTCATTTTTGGGATATTTCAATTTTGTATACGGGTGCTGTTTTGTAATTGCCTGCAGACGTTTGTACCGCTTTCCATTTTGTTCGTAACTATACAGTCATTTTTGAGATATTTCAATTCTGCATACGGGAGCTATTTTGTAATTGCCTGCAGACGTTTGTACCGCTTTCCATTTTGTTCGTATCTATACAGGTGTAAATATATCGAATTTTGTTAATTAATGTTACAGCTAATAATGAAGAAATTTTAATTCTGTAAACGCTGTTTTGTTACCGTCTGCTGACGTTTGTATTGCTTTCTGTTTTCTTTATACCCTTACAGGTGTAAATATACCGAATGTTCAAAATTGATATTAGAGCTAATAATGTCATTTTTGTACCGCTTTTTTGCAAGGTTTTGCGAAGGGTGCTAAGTGCGGACAGTGCCACTAATAATGTCATTTTTGGGATATTTCAATTCTGCATACGGGTGCTGTTTTGTAATTGCCTGCAGACGTTTGTACCGCTTTCCATTTTGTTCGTATCTATACAGGTGTAATTATACAGAATTTTTAAAATTGATGTTATAGCTAATAATGTCATTTTATGAGAAATTTTAATTCTGTAAACGCTTGTTACCGTCTGCTGACGTTTGTATTGCTTTCTGTTTTCTTTATACCCTTACAGGTGTAAATATACCGAATGTTCAAAATTGATATTAGAGCTAAAAATGTCATTTTTGGGATATTTCAATTTTGTATACGGGTGCTGTTTTGTAATTGCCTGCAGACGTTTGTACCGCTTTTCATTTTGTTCGTATCTATACAGTCATTTTTGAGATATATCAATTCTGCATACGGGTGCTATTTTGTAATTGCCTGCAGACGTTTGTACCGCTTTCCATTTTGTTCATATCTATACAGGTATAAATATATCGAATTTATTGATGTTACAGCTAATAATGAAGAAATTTTAATTCTGTAAACGCTGTTTTGTTACCGTCTGCTGACGTTTGTATTGCTTTCTGTTTTCTTTATACCCTTAGGTGTAAATATACCGAATGTTCAAAATTGATATTAGAGCTAAAAATGTCATTTTTGGGATGTTTCAATTTTGTATACGGGTGCTGTTTTGTAATTGACTGCAGACGTTTGTACCGCTTTCCATTTTGTTCGTATCTATACAGGTGTAAATATATCGAATTTTGTTAATTGATGTTATAGCTAATAATGTCATTTTATGAGAAATTTTAATTCTGTAAACGCTGTTTTGTTACCGTCTGCAGACGTTTGTATTGCTTTCTATTTCGTTTGTACCTGTAAAGGTACCTTTACAGGTACAAATACATCTAATGTTCAAAATTGATATTAGAGCTAATAATGTCATTTTTGGGATGTTTCAATTTTGTATACGGGTGCTGTTTTGTAATTGACTGCAGACGCTTGTACCGCTTTCCATTTTGTTTGTATCTATACAGTCATTTTTGAGATATATCAATTCTGCATACGGGTGCTATTTTGTAATTGCCTGCAGACGTTTGTACCGCTTTCCATTTTGTTCGTATCTATACAGGTGTAATTATACAGAATTTTTAAAATTGATGTTATAGCTAATAATGTCATTTTATGAGAAATTTTAATTCTGTAAACGCTGTTTTGTTACCGTCTGCAGACGTTTGTATTGCTTTCTGTTTCGTTTGTACCTGTAAAGGTACCTTTACAGGTACAAATATATCGAATGTTCAAAATTGATATTAGAGCTAATAATGTCATTTTTGGGATGTTTCAATTTTGTATACGGGTGCTATTTTGTAATTGACTGCAGACACTTGTACCGCTTTCCATTTTGTTCGTATCTATACAGTCATTTTTGAGATATTTCAATTCTGCATACGGGTGCTATTTTGTAATTGCCTGCAGACGTTTGTACCGCTTTCCATTTTGTTCGTATCTATACAGGTGTAAATATATCGAATTTTGTTAATTGATGTTACAGCTAATAATGAAGAAATTTTAATTCTGTAAACGCTGTTTTGTTACCGTCTGCTGACGTTTGTATTGCTTTCTGTTTTCTTTATACCCTTACAGGTGTAAATATACCGAATGTTCAAAATTGATATTAGAGCTAATAATGTCATTTTTGTACCGCTTTTTTGCAAGGTTTTGCGAAGGGTGCTAAGTGCGGACAGTGCCACTAATAATGTCATTTTTGGGATATTTCAATTCTGCATACGGGTGCTGTTTTGTAATTGCCTGCAGACGTTTGTACCGCTTTCCATTTTGTTTGTATCTATACATGTGTAATTATACAGAATTTTTAAAATCGATATTATAGCTAATAATGTCATTTTATGAGAAATTTTAATTCTATAAACGCTGTTTTGTTACCGTCTGCAGACGTTTGTATTGCTTTCTGTTTCGTTTGTACCTGTAAAGGTACCTTTACAGGTACAAATATATCGAATGTTCAAAATTGATATTAGAGCTAATAATGTCATTTTTGGGATGTTTCAATTTTGTATACGGGTGCTGTTTTGTAATTGACTGCAGACACTTGTACCGCTTTCCATTTTGTTCGTATCTATACAGTCATTTTTGAGATATTTCAATTCTGCATACGGGTGTTATTTTGTAATTGCCTGCAGACGTTTGTACCGCTTTCCATTTTGTTCATAACTATACAAGTGTAATTATACAGAATTTTTTAAGTTGATGTTACAGCTAATAATGTCATTTTTTGAGAAATTTTAATTCTGTAAACGCCGTTTTGTTACCGTCTGCAGACGTTTGTATTGCTTTCCATTTTGTTTGTACCCCTACAGGTATAAATACATCGAATGTTCAAAATTGATATTAGAGCTAATAATGTCATTTTTGGGATATTTCAATTTTGTATACGTGTGCTGTTTTGTAATTGACTGCAGACGTTTGTACGGCTTTCCATTTTGTTCGTATCTATACAGACATTTTTGAGATATTTCAATTCTGCATACAAGTGCTATTTTGTAATTGCCTGCAGACGTTTGTACCGCTTTCCATTTTGTTCGTATCTATACAGGTGTAAATATATCGAATTTTGTTAATTGATGTTACAGCTAATAATGTCATTTTTTGAGAAATTTTAATTCTGTAAACGCTTGTTACCGTCTGCTGACGTTTGTATTGCTTTTTGTTTTCTTTATACCCTTACAGGTGTAAATATACCGAATGTTCAAAATTGATATTAGAGCTAATAATGTCATTTTTGGGATATTTCAATTTTGTATACGGGTGCTGTTTTGTTACCGTCTGCAGACGTTTGTATTTCTTTCTGTTTCGTTTGTACCTGTAAAGGTACCTTTACAGGTACAAATATATCGAATGTTCAAAATTGATATTAGAGCTAATAATGTCATTTATGGGATGTTTCAATTTTGTATACGGGTGCTGTTTTGTAATTGCCTGCAGACGTTTGTACCGCTTTCCATTTTGTTCGTATCTATACATGTGTAATTATACAGAATTTTTAAAATCGATGTTATAGCTAATAATGTCATTTTATGAGAAATTTTAATTCTATAAACGCTGTTTTGTTACCGTCTGCAGACGTTTGTATTGCTTTCTGTTTCGTTTGTACCTGTAAAGGTACCTTTACAGGTACAAATATATCGAATGTTCAAAATTGATATTAGAGCTAATAATGTCATTTTTGGGATGTTTCAATTTTGTATACGGGTGCTGTTTTGTAATTGACTGCAGACACTTGTACCGCTTTCCATTTTGTTCGTATCTATACAGTCATTTTTGAGATATTTTAATTCTGCATACGGGTGTTATTTTGTAATTGCCTGCAGACGTTTGTACCGCTTTCCATTTTGTTCATAACTATACAAGTGTAATTATACAGAATTTTTTAAGTTGATGTTACAGCTAATAATGTCATTTTTTGAGAAATTTTAATTCTGTAAACGCCGTTTTGTTACCGTCTGCAGACGTTTGTATTGCTTTCCATTTTGTTTGTACCCCTACAGGTATAAATACATCGAATGTTCAAAATTGATATTAGAGCTAATAATGTCATTTTTGGGATATTTCAATTTTGTATACGTGTGCTGTTTTGTAATTGACTGCAGACGTTTGTACGGCTTTCCATTTTGTTCGTATCTATACAGACATTTTTGAGATATTTCAATTCTGCATACAAGTGCTATTTTGTAATTGCCTGCAGACGTTTGTACCGCTTTCCATTTTGTTCGTATTTATACAGGTGTAAATATATCGAATTTTGTTAATTGATGTTACAGCTAATAATGTCATTTTTTGAGAAATTTTAATTCTGTAAACGCCGTTTTGTTACCGTCTGCAGACGTTTGTATTGCTTTCCGTTTTGTTTGTACCCCTACAGGTATAAATACACCGAATGTTCAAAATTGATATTAGAGCTAATAATGTCATTTTTGGGATATTTCAATTCTGCATACAAGTGCTATTTTGTAATTGCCTGCAGACGTTTGTACCGCTTTCCATTTTGTTCGTATCTATACAGGTGTAATTATACAGAATTTTTAAAATTGATGTTATAGCTAATAATGTCATTTTATGAGAAATTTTAATTCTGTAAACGCTGTTTTGTTACCGTATGCAGACGTTTGTATTGCTTTCTGTTTCGTTTGTATCTGTAAAGGTACCTTTACAGGTACAAATATATCGAATGTTCAAAATTGATATTAGAGCTAATAATGTCATTTTTGGGATGTTTCAATTTTGTATACGGATGCTGTTTTGTAATTGACTGCAGACGCTTGTACCGCTTTCCATTTTGTTCGTATCTATACAGTCATTTTTGAGATATTTCAATTCTGCATACGGGTGCTGTTTTGTAATTGCCTGCAGACGTTTGTACCGCTTTCCATTTTGTTCGTATCTATACAGGTGTAATTATACAGAATTTTTAAAATTGATGTTATAGCTAATAATGTCATTTTATGAGAAATTTTAATTCTGTAAACGCTGTTTTGATACCGTCTGCTGACGTTTGTATTGCTTTCTGTTTCGTTTGTACCTGTAAAGGTACCTTTACACGTACAAATATATCGAATGTTCAAAATTGATATTAGAGCTAATAATGTCATTTTTGGGTTTCAATTTTGTATACGGGTGCTGTTTTGTAATTGACTGCAGACGCTTGTACCGTTTTCCATTTTGTTCGTATCTATACAGTCATTTTTGAGATATTTTATGAGAAATTTTAATTTTGTAAACGCTGTTTTGTTACCGTATGCAGACGTTTGTATTGCTTTCTGTTTCGTTTGTATCTGTAAAGGTACCTTTACAGGTACAAATATATCGAATGTTCAAAATTGATATTAGAGCTAATAATGTCATTTTTGGGATGTTTCAATTTTGTATACGGATGCTGTTTTGTAATTGACTGCAGACGCTTGTACCGCTTTCCATTTTGTTCGTATCTATACAGTCATTTTTGAGATATTTCAATTCTGCATACGGGTGCTGTTTTGTAATTGCCTGCAGACGTTTGTACCGCTTTCCATTTTGTTCGTATATATACAGGTGTAATTATACAGAATTTTTAAAATTGATGTTATAGCTAATAATGTCATTTTATGAGAAATTTTAATTCTGTAAACGCTGTTTTGTTACCATCTGCTGACGTTTGTATTGCTTTCTGTTTTTTTTATACCCTTACAGGTGTAAATATACCGAATGTTCAAAATTGATATTAGAGCTAAAAATGTCATTTTTGGGATATTTCAATTTTGTATACGGGTGCTGTTTTGTAATTGCCTGCAGACGTTTGTACCGCTTTCCATTTTGTTCGTAACTATACAGTCATTTTTGAGATATTTCAATTCTGCATACGGGAGCTATTTTGTAATTGCCTGCAGACGTTTGTACCGCTTTCCATTTTGTTCGTATCTATACAGGTGTAAATATATCGAATTTTGTTAATTAATGTTACAGCTAATAATGAAGAAATTTTAATTCTGTAAACGCTGTTTTGTTACCGTCTGCTGACGTTTGTATTGCTTTCTGTTTTCTTTATACCCTTACAGGTGTAAATATACCGAATGTTCAAAATTGATATTAGAGCTAATAATGTCATTTTTGTACCGCTTTTTTGCAAGGTTTTGCGAAGGGTGCTAAGTGCGGACAGTGCCACTAATAATGTCATTTTTGGGATATTTCAATTCTGCATACGGGTGCTGTTTTGTAATTGCCTGCAGACGTTTGTACCGCTTTCCATTTTGTTCGTATCTATACAGGTGTAATTATACAGAATTTTTAAAATTGATGTTATAGCTAATAATGTCATTTTATGAGAAATTTTAATTCTGTAAACGCTTGTTACCGTCTGCTGACGTTTGTATTGCTTTCTGTTTTCTTTATACCCTTACAGGTGTAAATATACCGAATGTTCAAAATTGATATTAGAGCTAAAAATGTCATTTTTGGGATATTTCAATTTTGTATACGGGTGCTGTTTTGTAATTGCCTGCAGACGTTTGTACCGCTTTTCATTTTGTTCGTATCTATACAGTCATTTTTGAGATATATCAATTCTGCATACGGGTGCTATTTTGTAATTGCCTGCAGACGTTTGTACCGCTTTCCATTTTGTTCATATCTATACAGGTATAAATATATCGAATTTATTGATGTTATAGCTAATAATGAAGAAATTTTAATTCTGTAAACGCTGTTTTGTTACCGTCTGCTGACGTTTGTATTGCTTTCTGTTTTCTTTATACCCTTACAGGTGTAAATATACCGAATGTTCAAAATTGATATTAGAGCTAAAAATGTCATTTTTGGGATGTTTCAATTTTGTATACGGGTGCTGTTTTGTAATTGACTGCAGACGTTTGTACCGCTTTCCATTTTGTTCGTATCTATACAGGTGTAAATATATCGAATTTTGTTAATTGATGTTATAGCTAATAATGTCATTTTATGAGAAATTTTAATTCTGTAAACGCTGTTTTGTTACCGTCTGCAGACGTTTGTATTGCTTTCTATTTCGTTTGTACCTGTAAAGGTACCTTTACAGGTACAAATACATCTAATGTTCAAAATTGATATTAGAGCTAATAATGTCATTTTTGGGATGTTTCAATTTTGTATACGGGTGCTGTTTTGTAATTGACTGCAGACGCTTGTACCGCTTTCCATTTTGTTTGTATCTATACAGTCATTTTTGAGATATATCAATTCTGCATACGGGTGCTATTTTGTAATTGCCTGCAGACGTTTGTACCGCTTTCCATTTTGTTCGTATCTATACAGGTGTAATTATACAGAATTTTTAAAATTGATGTTATAGCTAATAATGTCATTTTATGAGAAATTTTAATTCTGTAAACGCTGTTTTGTTACCGTCTGCAGACGTTTGTATTGCTTTCTGTTTCGTTTGTACCTGTAAAGGTACCTTTACAGGTATAAATATATCGAATGTTCAAAATTGATATTAGAGCTAATAATGTCATTTTTGGGATGTTTCAATTTTGTATACGGGTGCTATTTTGTAATTGACTGCAGACATTTGTACCGCTTTCCATTTTGTTCGTATCTATACAGTCATTTTTGAGATATTTCAATTCTGCATACGGGTGCTATTTTGTAATTGCCTGCAGACGCTTTGTACCGCTTTCCATTTTGTTCGTATCTATACAGGTGTAAATATATCGAATTTTGTTAATTGATATTACAGCTAATAATGAAGAAATTTTAATTCTGTAAACGCTGTTTTGTTACCGTCTGCTGACGTTTGTATTGCTTTCTGTTTTCTTTATACCCTTACAGGTGTAAATATACCGAATGTTCAAAATTGATATTAGAGCTAATAATGTCATTTTTGTACCGCTTTTTTGCAAGGTTTTGCGAAGGGTGCTAAGTGCGGACAGTGCCACTAATAATGTCATTTTTGGGATATTTCAATTCTGCATACGGGTGCTGTTTTGTAATTGCCTGCAGACGTTTGTACCGCTTTCCATTTTGTTCGTATCTATACAGGTGTAATTATACAGAATTTTTAAAATTGATGTTATAGCTAATAATGTCATTTTATGAGAAATTTTAATTCTGTAAACGCTTGTTATCGTCTGCTGACGTTTGTATTGCTTTTTGTTTTCTTTATACCCTTACAGGTGTAAATGTACCGAATGTTCAAAATTGATATTAGAGCTAATAATGTCATTTTTGGGATATTTCAATTTTGTATACGGGTGCTGTTTTGTTACCGTCTGCAGACGTTTGTATTTCTTTCTGTTTCGTTTGTACCTGTAAAGGTACCTTTACAGGTACAAATATATCGAATGTTCAAAATTGATATTAGAGCTAATAATGTCATTTATGGGATGTTTCAATTTTGTATACGGGTGCTGTTTTGTAATTGCCTGCAGACGTTTGTACCGCTTTCCATTTTGTTCGTATCTATACATGTGTAATTATACAGAATTTTTAAAATCGATGTTATAGCTAATAATGTCATTTTATGAGAAATTTTAATTCTATAAACGCTGTTTTGTTACCGTCTGCAGCCGTTTGTATTGCTTTCTGTTTCGTTTGTACCTGTAAAGGTACCTTTACAGGTACAAATATATCGAATGTTCAAAATTGATATTAGAGCCAATAATGTCATTTTTGGGATGTTTCAATTTTGTATACGGGTGCTGTTTTGTAATTGACTGCAGACACTTGTACCGCTTTCCATTTTGTTCATATCTATACAGTCATTTTTGAGATATTTCAATTCTGCATACGGGTGTTATTTTGTAATTGCCTGCAGACGTTTGTACCGCTTTCCATTTTGTTCGTATCTATACATGTGTAATTATACAGAATTTTTAAAATCGATGTTATAGCTAATAATGTCATTTTATGAGAAATTTTAATTCTATAAACGCTGTTTTGTTACCGTCTGCAGACGTTTGTATTGCTTTCTGTTTCGTTTGTACCTGTAAAGGTACCTTTACAGGTACAAATATATCGAATGTTCAAAATTGATATTAGAGCTAATAATGTCATTTTTGGGATGTTTCAATTTTGTATACGGGTGCTGTTTTGTAATTGACTGCAGACACTTGTACCGCTTTCCATTTTGTTCGTATCTATACAGTCATTTTTGAGATATTTCAATTCTGCATACGGGTGTTATTTTGTAATTGCCTGCAGACGTTTGTACCGCTTTCCATTTTGTTCATAACTATACAAGTGTAATTATACAGAATTTTTTAAGTTGATGTTACAGCTAATAATGTCATTTTTGGAGAAATTTTAATTCTGTAAACGCCGTTTTGTTACCATCTGCAGACGTTTGTATTGCTTTCCATTTTGTTTGTACCCCTACAGGTATAAATACATCGAATGTTCAAAATTGATATTAGAGCTAATAATGTCATTTTTGGGATATTTCAATTTTGTATACGTGTGCTGTTTTGTAATTGACTGCAGACGTTTGTACGGCTTTCCATTTTGTTCGTATCTATACAGACATTTTTGAGATATTTCAATTCTGCATACAAGTGCTATTTTGTAATTGCCTGCAGACGTTTGTACCGCTTTCCATTTTGTTCGTATCTATACAGGTGTAAATATATCGAATTTTGTTAATTGATGTTACAGCTAATAATGTCATTTTTTGAGAAATTTTAATTCTGTAAACGCTTGTTACCGACTGCTGACGTTTGTATTGCTTTTTGTTTTCTTTATACCCTTACAGGTGTAAATATACCGAATGTTCAAAATTGATATTAGAGCTAATAATGTCATTTTTGGGATATTTCAATTTTGTATACGGGTGCTGTTTTGTTACCGTCTGCAGACGTTTGTATTTCTTTCTGTTTCGTTTGTACCTGTAAAGGTACCTTTACAGGTACAAATATATCGAATGTTCAAAATTGATATTAGAGCTAATAATGTCATTTATGGGATGTTTCAATTTTGTATACGGGTGCTGTTTTGTAATTGCCTGCAGACGTTTGTACCGCTTTCCATTTTGTTCGTATCTATACATGTGTAATTATACAGAATTTTTAAAATCGATGTTATAGCTAATAATGTCATTTTATGAGAAATTTTAATTCTATAAACGCTGTTTTGTTACCGTCTGCAGACGTTTGTATTGCTTTCTGTTTCGTTTGTACCTGTAAAGGTACCTTTACAGGTACAAATATATCGAATGTTCAAAATTGATATTAGAGCCAATAATGTCATTTTTGGGATGTTTCAATTTTGTATACGGGTGCTGTTTTGTAATTGACTGCAGACACTTGTACCGCTTTCCATTTTGTTCGTATCTATACAGTCATTTTTGAGATATTTCAATTCTGCATACGGGTGTTATTTTGTAATTGCCTGCAGACGTTTGTACCGCTTTCCATTTTGTTCATAACTATACAAGTGTAATTATACAGAATTTTTTAAGTTGATGTTACAGCTAATAATGTCATTTTTTGAGAAATTTTAATTCTGTAAACGCCGTTTTGTTACCGTCTGCAGACGTTTGTATTGCTTTCCATTTTGTTTGTACCCCTACAGGTATAAATACATCGAATGTTCAAAATTGATATTAGAGCTAATAATGTCATTTTTGGGATATTTCAATTTTGTATACGTGTGCTGTTTTGTAATTGACTGCAGACGTTTGTACGGCTTTCCATTTTGTTCGTATCTATACAGACATTTTTGAGATATTTCAATTCTGCATACAAGTGCTATTTTGTAATTGCCTGCAGACGTTTGTACCGCTTTCCATTTTGTTCGTATCTATACAGGTGTAAATATATCGAATTTTGTTAATTGATGTTACAGCTAATAATGTCATTTTTTGAGAAATTTTAATTCTGTAAACGCCGTTTTGTTACCGTCTGCAGACGTTTGTATTGCTTTCCGTTTTGTTTGTACCCCTACAGGTATAAATACACCGAATGTTCAAAATTGATATTAGAGCTAATAATGTCATTTTTGGGATATTTCAATTCTGCATACAAGTGCTATTTTGTAATTGCCTGCAGACGTTTGTACCGCTTTCCATTTTGTTCGTATCTATACAGGTGTAATTATACAGAATTTTTAAAATTGATGTTATAGCTAATAATGTCATTTTATGAGAAATTTTAATTCTGTAAACGCTGTTTTTTTACCGTATGCAGACGTTTGTATTGCTTTCTGTTTCGTTTGTATCTGTAAAGGTACCTTTACAGGTACAAATATATCGAATGTTCAAAATTGATATTAGAGCTAATAATGTCATTTTTGGGATGTTTCAATTTTGTATACGGATGCTGTTTTGTAATTGACTGCAGACGCTTGTACCGCTTTCCATTTTGTTCGTATCTATACAGTCATTTTTGAGATATTTCAATTCTGCATACGGGTGCTGTTTTGTAATTGCCTGCAGACGTTTGTACCGCTTTCCATTTTGTTCGTATCTATACAGGTGTAATTATACAGAATTTTTAAAATTGATGTTATAGCTAATAATGTCATTTTATGAGAAATTTTAATTCTGTAAACGCTGTTTTGATACCGTCTGCTGACGTTTGTATTGCTTTCTGTTTCGTTTGTACCTGTAAAGGTACCTTTACACGTACAAATATATCGAATGTTCAAAATTGATATTAGAGCTAATAATGTCATTTTTGGGTTTCAATTTTGTATACGGGTGCTGTTTTGTAATTGACTGCAGACGCTTGTACCGTTTTCCATTTTGTTCGTATCTATACAGTCATTTTTGAGATATTTTATGAGAAATTTTAATTCTGTAAACGCTGTTTTGTTACCGTATGCAGACGTTTGTATTGCTTTCTGTTTCGTTTGTATCTGTAAAGGTACCTTTACAGGTACAAATATATCGAATGTTCAAAATTGATATTAGAGCTAATAATGTCATTTTTGGGATGTTTCAATTTTGTATACGGATGCTGTTTTGTAATTGACTGCAGACGCTTGTACCGCTTTCCATTTTGTTCGTATCTATACAGTCATTTTTGAGATATTTCAATTCTGCATACGGGTGCTGTTTTGTAATTGCCTGCAGACGTTTGTACCGCTTTCCATTTTGTTCGTATATATACAGGTGTAATTATACAGAATTTTTAAAATTGATGTTATAGCTAATAATGTCATTTTATGAGAAATTTTAATTCTGTAAACGCTGTTTTGTTACCATCTGCTGACGTTTGTATTGCTTTCTGTTTTTTTTATACCCTTACAGGTGTAAATATACCGAATGTTCAAAATTGATATTAGAGCTAAAAATGTCATTTTTGGGATATTTCAATTTTGTATACGGGTGCTGTTTTGTAATTGCCTGCAGACGTTTGTACCGCTTTCCATTTTGTTCGTAACTATACAGTCATTTTTGAGATATTTCAATTCTGCATACGGGAGCTATTTTGTAATTGCCTGCAGACGTTTGTACCGCTTTCCATTTTGTTCGTATCTATACAGGTGTAAATATATCGAATTTTGTTAATTAATGTTATAGCTAATAATGTCATTTTATGAGAAATTTTAATTCTGTAAACGCTTGTTACCGTCTGCTGACGTTTGTATTGCTTTCTGTTTTCTTTATACCCTTACAGGTGTAAATATACCGAATGTTCAAAATTGATATTAGAGCTAAAAATGTCATTTTTGGGATATTTCAATTTTGTATACGGGTGCTGTTTTGTAATTGCCTGCAGACGTTTGTACCGCTTTTCATTTTGTTCGTATCTATACAGTCATTTTTGAGATATATCAATTCTGCATACGGGTGCTATTTTGTAATTGCCTGCAGACGTTTGTACCGCTTTCCATTTTGTTCATATCTATACAGGTATAAATATATCGAATTTATTGATGTTATAGCTAATAATGAAGAAATTTTAATTCTGTAAACGCTGTTTTGTTACCGTCTGCTGACGTTTGTATTGCTTTCTGTTTTCTTTATACCCTTACAGGTGTAAATATACCGAATGTTCAAAATTGATATTAGAGCTAAAAATGTCATTTTTGGGATGTTTCAATTTTGTATACGGGTGCTGTTTTGTAATTGACTGCAGACGTTTGTACCGCTTTCCATTTTGTTCGTATCTATACAGGTGTAAATATATCGAATTTTGTTAATTGATGTTATAGCTAATAATGTCATTTTATGAGAAATTTTAATTCTGTAAACGCTGTTTTGTTACCGTCTGCAGACGTTTGTATTGCTTTCTATTTCGTTTGTACCTGTAAAGGTACCTTTACAGGTACAAATACATCTAATGTTCAAAATTGATATTAGAGCTAATAATGTCATTTTTGGGATGTTTCAATTTTGTATACGGGTGCTGTTTTGTAATTGACTGCAGACGCTTGTACCGCTTTCCATTTTGTTTGTATCTATACAGTCATTTTTGAGATATATCAATTCTGCATACGGGTGCTATTTTGTAATTGCCTGCAGACGTTTGTACCGCTTTCCATTTTGTTCGTATCTATACAGGTGTAATTATACAGAATTTTTAAAATTGATGTTATAGCTAATAATGTCATTTTATGAGAAATTTTAATTCTGTAAACGCTGTTTTGTTACCGTCTGCAGACGTTTGTATTGCTTTCTGTTTCGTTTGTACCTGTAAAGGTACCTTTACAGGTATAAATATATCGAATGTTCAAAATTGATATTAGAGCTAATAATGTCATTTTTGGGATGTTTCAATTTTGTATACGGGTGCTATTTTGTAATTGACTGCAGACATTTGTACCGCTTTCCATTTTGTTCGTATCTATATAGTCATTTTTGAGATATTTCAATTCTGCATACGGGTGCTATTTTGTAATTGCCTGCAGACGCTTTGTACCGCTTTCCATTTTGTTCGTATCTATACAGGTGTAAATATATCGAATTTTGTTAATTGATATTACAGCTAATAATGAAGAAATTTTAATTCTGTAAACGCTGTTTTGTTACCGTCTGCTGACGTTTGTATTGCTTTCTGTTTTCTTTATACCCTTACAGGTGTAAATATACCGAATGTTCAAAATTGATATTAGAGCTAATAATGTCATTTTTGTACCGCTTTTTTGCAAGGTTTTGCGAAGGGTGCTAAGTGCGGACAGTGCCACTAATAATGTCATTTTTGGGATATTTCAATTTGCATACGGGTGCTGTTTTGTAATTGCCTGCAGACGTTTGTACCGCTTTCCATTTTGTTCGTATCTATACAGGTGTAATTATACAGAATTTTTAAAATTGATGTTATAGCTAATAATGTCATTTTATGAGAAATTTTAATTCTGTAAACGCTTGTTATCGTCTGCTGACGTTTGTATTGCTTTTTGTTTTCTTTATACCCTTACAGGTGTAAATGTACCGAATGTTCAAAATTGATATTAGAGCTAATAATGTCATTTTTGGGATATTTCAATTTTGTATACGGGTGCTGTTTTGTTACCGTCTGCAGACGTTTGTATTTCTTTCTGTTTCGTTTGTACCTGTAAAGGTACCTTTACAGGTACAAATATATCGAATGTTCAAAATTGATATTAGAGCTAATAATGTCATTTATGGGATGTTTCAATTTTGTATACGGGTGCTGTTTTGTAATTGCCTGCAGACGTTTGTACCGCTTTCCATTTTGTTCGTATCTATACATGTGTAATTATACAGAATTTTTAAAATCGATGTTATAGCTAATAATGTCATTTTATGAGAAATTTTAATTCTATAAACGCTGTTTTGTTACCGTCTGCAGACGTTTGTATTGCTTTCTGTTTCGTTTGTACCTGTAAAGGTACCTTTACAGGTACAAATATATCGAATGTTCAAAATTGATATTAGAGCCAATAATGTCATTTTTGGGATGTTTCAATTTTGTATACGGGTGCTGTTTTGTAATTGACTGCAGACACTTGTACCGCTTTCCATTTTGTTCATATCTATACAGTCATTTTTGAGATATTTCAATTCTGCATACGGGTGTTATTTTGTAATTGCCTGCAGACGTTTGTACCGCTTTCCATTTTGTTCGTATCTATACATGTGTAATTATACAGAATTTTTAAAATCGATGTTATAGCTAATAATGTCATTTTATGAGAAATTTTAATTCTATAAACGCTGTTTTGTTACCGTCTGCAGACGTTTGTATTGCTTTCTGTTTCGTTTGTACCTGTAAAGGTACCTTTACAGGTACAAATATATCGAATGTTCAAAATTGATATTAGAGCTAATAATGTCATTTTTGGGATGTTTCAATTTTGTATACGGGTGCTGTTTTGTAATTGACTGCAGACACTTGTACCGCTTTCCATTTTGTTCGTATCTATACAGTCATTTTTGAGATATTTCAATTCTGCATACGGGTGTTATTTTGTAATTGCCTGCAGACGTTTGTACCGCTTTCCATTTTGTTCATAACTATACAAGTGTAATTATACAGAATTTTTTAAGTTGATGTTACAGCTAATAATGTCATTTTTGGAGAAATTTTAATTCTGTAAACGCCGTTTTGTTACCGTCTGCAGACGTTTGTATTGCTTTCCATTTTGTTTGTACCCCTACAGGTATAAATACATCGAATGTTCAAAATTGATATTAGAGCTAATAATGTCATTTTTGGGATATTTCAATTTTGTATACGTGTGCTGTTTTGTAATTGACTGCAGACGTTTGTACGGCTTTCCATTTTGTTCGTATCTATACAGACATTTTTGAGATATTTCAATTCTGCATACAAGTGCTATTTTGTAATTGCCTGCAGACGTTTGTACCGCTTTCCATTTTGTTCGTATCTATACAGGTGTAAATATATCGAATTTTGTTAATTGATGTTACAGCTAATAATGTCATTTTTTGAGAAATTTTAATTCTGTAAACGCTTGTTACCGTCTGCTGACGTTTGTATTGCTTTTTGTTTTCTTTATACCCTTACAGGTGTAAATATACCGAATGTTCAAAATTGATATTAGAGCTAATAATGTCATTTTTGGGATATTTCAATTTTGTATACGGGTGCTGTTTTGTTACCGTCTGCAGACGTTTGTATTTCTTTCTGTTTCGTTTGTACCTGTAAAGGTACCTTTACAGGTACAAATATATCGAATGTTCAAAATTGATATTAGAGCTAATAATGTCATTTATGGGATGTTTCAATTTTGTATACGGGTGCTGTTTTGTAATTGCCTGCAGACGTTTGTACCGCTTTCCATTTTGTTCGTATCTATACATGTGTAATTATACAGAATTTTTAAAATCGATGTTATAGCTAATAATGTCATTTTATGAGAAATTTTAATTCTATAAACGCTGTTTTGTTACCGTCTGCAGACGTTTGTATTGCTTTCTGTTTCGTTTGTACCTGTAAAGGTACCTTTACAGGTACAAATATATCGAATGTTCAAAATTGATATTAGAGCCAATAATGTCATTTTTGGGATGTTTCAATTTTGTATACGGGTGCTGTTTTGTAATTGACTGCAGACACTTGTACCGCTTTCCATTTTGTTCGTATCTATACAGTCATTTTTGAGATATTTCAATTCTGCATACGGGTGTTATTTTGTAATTGCCTGCAGACGTTTGTACCGCTTTCCATTTTGTTCATAACTATACAAGTGTAATTATACAGAATTTTTTAAGTTGATGTTACAGCTAATAATGTCATTTTTTGAGAAATTTTAATTCTGTAAACGCCGTTTTGTTACCGTCTGCAGACGTTTGTATTGCTTTCCATTTTGTTTGTACCCCTACAGGTATAAATACATCGAATGTTCAAAATTGATATTAGAGCTAATAATGTCATTTTTGGGATATTTCAATTTTGTATACGTGTGCTGTTTTGTAATTGACTGCAGACGTTTGTACGGCTTTCCATTTTGTTCGTATCTATACAGACATTTTTGAGATATTTCAATTCTGCATACAAGTGCTATTTTGTAATTGCCTGCAGACGTTTGTACCGCTTTCCATTTTGTTCGTATCTATACAGGTGTAAATATATCGAATTTTGTTAATTGATGTTATAGCTAATAATGTCATTTTTTGAGAAATTTTAATTCTGTAAACGCCGTTTTGTTACCGTCTGCAGACGTTTGTATTGCTTTCCGTTTTGTTTGTACCCCTACAGGTATAAATACACCGAATGTTCAAAATTGATATTAGAGCTAATAATGTCATTTTTGGGATATTTCAATTCTGCATACAAGTGCTATTTTGTAATTGCCTGCAGACGTTTGTACCGCTTTCCATTTTGTTCGTATCTATACAGGTGTAATTATACAGAATTTTTAAAATTGATGTTATAGCTAATAATGTCATTTTATGAGAAATTTTAATTCTGTAAACGCTGTTTTTTTACCGTATGCAGACGTTTGTATTGCTTTCTGTTTCGTTTGTATCTGTAAAGGTACCTTTACAGGTACAAATATATCGAATGTTCAAAATTGATATTAGAGCTAATAATGTCATTTTTGGGATGTTTCAATTTTGTATACGGGTGCTGTTTTGTAATTGACTGCAGACGCTTGTACCGCTTTCCATTTTGTTCGTATCTATACAGTCATTTTTGAGATATTTCAATTCTGCATACGGGTGCTATTTTGTAATTGCCTGCAGACGTTTGTACCGCTTTCCATTTTGTTCGTATCTATACAGGTGTAAATATATCGAATTTTGTTAATTGATGTTACAGCTAATAATGTCATTTTTTGAGAAATTTTAATTCTGTAAACGCCGTTTTGTTACCGTCTGCAGACGTTTGTATTGCTTTCCGTTTTGTTTGTACCCCTACAGGTATAAATACACCGAATGTTCAAAATTGATATTAGAGCTAATAATGTCATTTTTGGGATATTTCAATTCTGCATACAAGTGCTATTTTGTAATTGCCTGCAGACGTTTGTACCGCTTTCCATTTTGTTCGTATCTATACAGGTGTAATTATACAGAATTTTTAAAATTGATGTTATAGCTAATAATGTCATTTTATGAGAAATTTTAATTCTGTAAACGCTGTTTTGATACCGTCTGCTGACGTTTGTATTGCTTTCTGTTTCGTTTGTACCTGTAAAGGTACCTTTACACGTACAAATATATCGAATGTTCAAAATTGATATTAGAGCTAATAATGTCATTTTTGGGTTTCAATTTTGTATACGGGTGCTGTTTTGTAATTGACTGCAGACGCTTGTACCGCTTTCCATTTTGTTCGTATCTATACAGTCATTTTTGAGATATTTCAATTCTGCATACGGGTGCTGTTTTGTAATTGCCTGCAGACGTTTGTACCGCTTTCCATTTTGTTCGTATCTATACAGGTGTAATTATACAGAATTTTTAAAATTGATGTTATAGCTAATAATGTCATTTTATGAGAAATTTTAATTCTGTAAACGCTGTTTTGTTACCGTCTGCTGACGTTTGTATTGCTTTCTGTTTTTTTTATACCCTTACAGGTGTAAATATACCGAATGTTCAAAATTGATATTAGAGCTAAAAATGTCATTTTTGGGATATTTCAATTTTGTATATGGGTGCTGTTTTGTAATTGCCTGCAGACGTTTGTACCGCTTTCCATTTTGTTCGTAACTATACAATCATTTTTGAGATATTTCAATTCTGCATACGGGTGCTATTTTGTAATTGCCTGCAGACGTTTGTACCGCTTTCCATTTTGTTCGTATCTATACAGGTGTAAATATATCGAATTTTGTTAATTAATGTTACAGCTAATAATGAAGAAATTTTAATTCTGTAAACGCTGTTTTGTTACCGTCTGCTGACGTTTGTATTGCTTTCTGTTTTCTTTATACCCTTACAGGTGTAAATATACCGAATGTTCAAAATTGATATTAGAGCTAAAAATGTCATTTTTGGGATATTTCAATTTTGTATACGGGTGCTGTTTTGTAATTGCCTGCAGACGTTTGTACCGCTTTTCATTTTGTTCGTATCTATACAGTCATTTTTGAGATATATCAATTCTGCATACGGGTGCTATTTTGTAATTGCCTGCAGACGTTTGTACCGCTTTCCATTTTGTTCATATCTATACAGGTATAAATATATCGAATTTATTGATGTTACAGCTAATAATGAAGAAATTTTAATTCTGTAAACGCTGTTTTGTTACCGTCTGCTGACGTTTGTATTGCTTTCTGTTTTCTTTATACCCTTACAGGTGTAAATATACCGAATGTTCAAAATTGATATTAGAGCTAAAAATGTCATTTTTGGGATGTTTCAATTTTGTATACGGGTGCTGTTTTGTAATTGACTGCAGACGTTTGTACCGCTTTCCATTTTGTTCGTATCTATACAGGTGTAAATATATCGAATTTTGTTAATTGATGGTATAGCTAATAATGTCATTTTATGAGAAATTTTAATTCCGTAAACGCTGTTTTGTTACCGTCTGCAGACGTTTGTATTGCTTTCTATTTCGTTTGTACCTGTAAAGGTACCTTTACAGGTACAAATACATCTAATGTTCAAAATTGATATTAGAGCTAATAATGTCATTTTTGGGATGTTTCAATTTTGTATACGGGTGCTGTTTTGTAATTGACTGCAGACGCTTGTACCGCTTTCCATTTTGTTTGTATCTATACAGTCATTTTTGAGATATATCAATTCTGCATACGGGTGCTATTTTGTAATTGCCTGCAGACGTTTATATTGCTTTCCATTTTGTTCGTATCTATACAGGTGTAATTATACAGAATTTTTAAAATTGATGTTATAGCTAATAATGTCATTTTATGAGAAATTTTAATTCTGTAAAAGCTGTTTTGTTACCGTCTGCAGACGTTTGTATTGCTTTCTGTTTTCTTTATACCCTTACAGGTGTAAATATACCGAATGTTCAAAATTGATATTAGAGCTAATAATGTCATTTTTGGGATATTTCAATTTTCTATACGGGTGCCGTTTTGTAATTGCCTGCAGACGTTTGTACCGCTTTCCATTTTGTTCGTAACTATACAGGTGTAATTATACAGAATTTTTTAAGTTGATGTTACAGCTAATAATGTCATTTTTTGAGAAATTTTAATTCTATAAACGCTGTTTTGTTACCATCTGCAGACGTTTGTATTGCTTTCCGTTTTGTTTGTACCCCTACAGGTATAAATACACCGAGTTTTAAAAATTGATGTTACAGCTAATAGTGTCATTTTTAAGATATTTTTATTCTGTAACGAATGTTGTTTTGTAATCGTCTGCAGACGTTTGTACCGCTTTCCATTTTGTTCGTATCTATACAGGTGTAATTATACAGAATTTTTAAAATTGATGTTATAGCTAATAATGTCATTTTATGAGAAATTTTAATTCTGTAAACGCTTGTTACCGTCTGCTGACGTTTGTATTGCTTTCTGTTTTCTTTATACCCTTACAGGTGTAAATATACCGAATGTTCAAAATTGATATTAGAGCTAAAAATGTCATTTTTGGGATATTTCAATTTTGTATACGGGTGCTGTTTTGTAATTGCCTGCAGACGTTTGTACCGCTTTTCATTTTGTTCGTATCTATACAGTCATTTTTGAGATATATCAATTCTGCATACGGGTGCTATTTTGTAATTGCCTGCAGACGTTTGTACCGCTTTCCATTTTGTTCATATCTATACAGGTATAAATATATCGAATTTATTGATGTTACAGCTAATAATGAAGAAATTTTAATTCTGTAAACGCTGTTTTGTTACCGTCTGCTGACGTTTGTATTGCTTTCTGTTTTCTTTATACCCTTACAGGTGTAAATATACCGAATGTTCAAAATTGATGTTAGAGCTAAAAATGTCATTTTTGGGATATTTCAATTTTGTATACGGGTGCTGTTTTGTAATTGCCTGCAGACGTTTGTACCGCTTTCCATTTTGTTCGTAACTATACAGGTGTAATTATACAGAATTTTTTAAGTTGATGTTACAGCTAATAATGTCATTTTTTGAGAAATTTTAATTTTGTAAACGCTGTTTTGTTACCGTCTGCAGACGTTTGTATTGCTTTCTGTTTTCTTTATACCCTTACAGGTGTAAATATATCGATTGTTCAAAATTGATATTAGAGCTAATAATGTCATTTTTGTACCGCTTTTTTGCAAGGTTTTGCGAAGGGTGCGGACAGTGCCACTAATAATGTCATTTTTGGGATATTTCAATTCTGCATACGGGTGCTGTTTTGTAATTGCCTGCAGATGTTTGTACCGCTTTCCATTTTGTTCGTATCTATACAGTGTAATTATACAGAATTTTTAAAATTGATTATAGCTAATAATGTCATTTTATGAGAAATTTTAATTCTGTAAACGCTGTTTTGTTACCGTCTGCTGACGTTTGTATTGCTTTCTGTTTTCTTTATACCCTTACAGGTGTAAATATACCGAATGTTCAAAATTGATATGAGAGCTAATAATGTCATTTTTGGGATATTTCAATTTTGTATACGGGTGCCGTTTTGTAATTGCCTGCAGACGTTTGTACCGCTTTCCGTTTCGTTTGTACCCCTACAGGTGTAAATACACCGAGTTTTAAAAATTGATGTTACAGCTAATAATATCATTTTATGAGAAATTTTAATTCTGTAAACGCTGTTTTGTTACCGTCTGCAGACGTTTGTATTGCTTTCTGTTTCGTTTGTACCTGTAAAGGTACCTTTACAGGTACAAATATATCGAATGTTCAAAATTGATATTAGAGCTAATAATGTCATTTTTGGGATATTTCAATTTTCTATACGGGTGCCGTTTTATAATTGCCTGCAGACGTTT
>NW_028141528.1:0-31105 GCF_030444845.1 Prenolepis imparis | reverse complement strand
AAGCAGTGGTATCAACGCAGAGTACTGAATACACTCACGCACTTGATCGAAAATAAAGAATATATTTATCGATTGTAACAGTTAATCACAATCTCGGTTACTACTGATTGATTATTAAAATCACTCACAAAAAAACGCGTTAAATGCAAAGCGCACATTACTCGATGCGGATGACAATAGTCTGCGACGATGACAATAGACTGCGGTGACGCGATGACGCGACGCGACGCGACGATAACAATCACGGCGTTGCCGAACGTGAACGTGTACATGTACATACATTACATGTGATAATAATATGTATAATTTATAAGTTATTTAAAAAAAAACATTATAACGTATTATACGTTATACTTCTTTTTTTAATAACTTAAACATTATCTACTGTTTTGCTATTTTTCGCAAGCGGGGACATGAGAAAAATTAATTTTATGTTTTTGCGAACAAGATGTTCCACGTATGAATGTGTTGGTCGCTATGAAAAGAGCGAGTTGTTTTTTGGTCGCTCTGAAAAGAGCGGATTGACTTTGGTCGCTCTAAAAAGAGCGGATTTTTAGTTTCAAAAAAATTTATAATAAGTGCTCAAAATGACCACCATCGATTCTAACGCAAGCTCTCAGGCGTTTTAATAGATTTCTTTGGACGTTCTCCATTACTAATAGGAGACTTCTTTTAAAAAATCCGATATTTGCGTTAGAATCGATGGTGGTCATTTTGAGCACTTATTATAAATTTTTTTGAAACTAAAAATCCGCTCTTTTCAGAGCGGCCAAAAAACAACTCGCTCTTTTCAGAGCAACCAACACATTCATACGTGGAACATCTTGTTCGCAAAAACCTAAAATTAATTTTTCTTATGTCTCGCTTGCGAAAAAAAGGCAAAACAGTAAATAATGTTGTTATTAAAAAAAAAAAAAAAAAAAAAAAGCATAACGTATTATAATACGTTATAATATGTTTTTTTTAATAACTTAAAAATTATACATATTATTATCACATGTAATGTATGTAAGCGTTCACGTTCGGCAACGCCGTGATTGTTATCGTCGCGTCGCGTCGCGTCATCGCGTCGCGTCGCGTCACCGCAGTCTGTTGTCATCGTCGCAGACTATTGTCATCCGCATCGAGTAACGTGCGCTTTGCATTTAACGCGTTTTTGTGAGTGATTTTAATAATCAATCAGTAGTAACCGAGATTGTGATTAACTGTTACAATCGATAAATAAATTCTTTATTTTCGATCAAGTGCGTGAGTGTATTCGTTCTAAATGTGGATACAATTTCTGAAAGAAGAAAAATTTGTTTATTATTCGGTGTGTCAGATGGGAATGTCTCATTGTTAACAGTCGTGCAACAATTATTCATCAGAAGTAAAAGTCATCAAACACCTCTACAAGGTAAGAATAAAAGTGAGTAAGGGAGAGAGAGAGAGAGAGAAAGAGAGAGAGAGAGAGAGAGAAAGAGAGAGAGAGAGAGAGAGAGAGAGAGAGAGAGAGAGAGAGAGTGTGTGTGTGTGTGTGTGTGTACGCACACACGCAAAACACAGACACACACACAAACACATCGCGTGTAGCGAACAGCTGATCGCAGCGAGCGCCTCACACAGTCGCCCGCGTCGGATAATGAGTTGCGCCGCTCCTGCCTACCGCCCGTACTCGTGCCGTAATTCGCTAAATATTTCTTTTAATAATTTGAAAACTAAGCTTCGGATCAAATTTTGGCAAAGGAAAAATTGTCTTAGAATTCAGTCAGGAATACGACATTTTAAGGACAAACGGTTGTTTTGAATCACCCTGTATATAATAAAAATTTTTTCCAGGACGCTATAATAACAATGGACTCAATTAGAATTGATGGCTTTATGAACATTGAGAATCGTCGGTGGATACACATGGTGCGCCGCGATGATAGGTATTGGTTTGATCACATGTGGGGTGATACTGTGGACGCCCGCGAGTGGGAGGAAAACAACCCGTGGATGCGGGTAGATATATTTGCACTTCGCGAGCTCTTCGGATTAGAACCATATCCTGAGGATATGGTTCTAATAATAGAAGATTGGAATCCCCAGGAGCCCGAGGAGCCCGAGGAGCCCGAGGAGCCCGAGAATTTGGTGGTGAAGAGGGCAAGATTATATTGTAAGTTTTAATTTTATAATAATAAATAAAAAAATTTTAAGATTATTAATGTTTTTTCTATTATGCAGGAGTCCCGCCTCGCAGCAGTCCCACGGCCGTCGCCTTACCACCCCCACCATCGTCGGCACAGCCGCCCGGCCGCCTCACCACCTCGCATCCACAATCGTCGGCTCCACCATAGCCACCTCCACCACCGACAATTTTTATATATTATAATATTCATTTATATTCTCATCTTTATATTCTTATCTTTATATTCATTTATAATTTTTAAAAATTTTATATCCATTTTATATTATAATTTTATATCTATTTTATATTCACATTTATATATTCACATTTATATACATTTATATACATTTATATCCATTTATATTCTTTTAAATACACACACAAATGTATAATACACATTTATTCATAATTAAAAATAATTAATATTAAATTAATATATTCATTTTAAAAATTCCTCTTCTTTTCCTTCACTGCGTCATCTCTCGCGTGCGCCTCTCGCTATCTCTGTCTCTCGCGTTCACCTCGCGCTCTCTCTTTCTCTCCTAAGCGCTATCTCTCTAGTAGTCCCTAACCTCGCGCTATCTCTCTCTCTTTCATGTTTCTCGCTGCGACACCTCTCTTGCGGTCCCTAGTCTCCTCTAAGCGCTATCTCTCGCGATCCCTAGACTCGCAGTCCCTAGCCTCGCAGTCCCTAGCCTCTCGGTCCCTAGCCTCGCGATCCCTAGCCTCTCGGTCCCTAGCCTCGCGATCCCTAGCCTCTCAGTCTCTAGCGTCACGTTCCCCCTTCCCCGCATGACGTCATCCCCCGCAAGGACCAAGCAACTATTGGGAGCTATACGTATAAGAGCTAGGGAACTGTTTACAGGTGGGAGAGAGTGTGGAATGGAAATGCGTGCAAAGAAATTACATCATAATTTAGACTTAAAAACTCTTTATTCTTCTTTTAAATATTTTTTTCTTACATATTATGGACTAAAAACTAAAGCTGTCAGCTCGCAATCGATGAGCTGATGCTTGTTGAAGGCGTCGCTAGCGCGTATTACATTTGATACTTCTTTAGGATTCGTTACATTGGACGCGATATTTGAAAATTGCGTAAACTTGATATCGACTGTATGGGTAATTTTAACCAATCGGTCAAAAGTTACATCAATGCATGGATCGAGATCGAACATATGGTGTAACGTCGATTCGATCATCATCATACATACATTTGAAGATTCAAGACTTATTAACTTGGCGTCGTTAATCGAACTCGCACTGTTAATGGTCCAACGCTTATAAAACTGTAGGGATCTTTAGAGTCGTTCCGAAGCAGATTCTGAATATTGTAACGTTGCTCGTAGAGTCCCTTCCACGCTTCGAGAGATAGTATCAGTTCCTTTCCTCGATGATCTCCTATGGCGATTTCCACGTACCTCGGTGGATCCACTTTGATACCAATTTCGAGGAATTTAAATTCCGTAGCTGTCAATGCATATCGTCTACCTAGTACACGAACTGCACGAGGCTCCAACGAAATGCTGTAAAAATGAAATTAGTTTGAAAAATAATACAATTTGTAAAAATATAAAGACATAAAAATAGAAAAATAGAAAAAGTTAAACATACTTGTCGCATTTGTTCTCAAACGATGGAGTGTCATCACGACTCGGTAATTATTCACACGTCTGCCGGAGCCACTGCTTCTTTCAGCGTAGTACATATTTCCAGATTTTAAAAGTGAACCTCCAGCACAACGGTTAACGCTACACTGATCGTATAAAGAAATTAATCGAGTGTTGTACATGACGCTTATTTTTAAATGTAGTGGGGTAAATGTGGTGGGAGATTCTAGAATACTATTGGCGCTATGAAATTTAGGAGAAGGGGAAACGGCGCTCGGATAAAAAGAATTAATAGAAACGATTCGTGAGGGAAGGATTGGGGAAGGGGAATAAGAGATAAAACACATTAATGTTTAAATATTTTATTTTTCCAAATCTTGCAATTCTTTCTGGCGTTGCGACCACCAGTTAAATATTTTGAATACATTTTGTAATGCGCAATTCTTAACATGTTTTCCACATCGGATACTGTTTTTAACATCTAGATTATTTAGAGACTCGATATCGTCGTAATCAGTATCCAAGGTCTCAATAATGAAACCGTTTCCCGCATCATCCAATATATCGGCTAACCATTCTCGCTTTTCAAGTCCTTTTACATATACGAGAATGGATTCTTCTTCTTCTTCATGTGGTCCACCAACGATAGCTGTTGTAATCAAACATGGCATCGGAAACAGCGGCGATAGGTTTGAACTTCCAAATCCGCCTTTATATGTTCCGGAAGCTTGTCCCACACGCAGTGGACGTAATTGCCGCACATTCGCAATGAAACGGTTTTCGACACAAATTGTAGCTGTTCAGCGCTCAAATTACAAATATCGTAAGGACTTGATAGCAGGATAAACATTTTTTCGTTACTGAGCAATTCGCGGTTCCGCGCAACTATAAATAGGCAGACGTTCGATCCAGTCAGGAGTGTGAACATGAATTTCGTGCGACAACCTTTCGCGATACACATGACGAATTACGACGCCAGATTACGATCGATGGGGAACAACGCGGAGATGCGTAGACACGGTACGATACTGCCGACTACTATACGCGCGATCGTTTGCGGCCCCTCGAATTGTGGTAAAACTAACGTGTTGATTAGTTTGATAGAAAGCCCGCACGGCGTCCGCTTTGAAAACGTGTACGTGTACTCAAAGTCGCTGCAACAGCCAAAATATCGGTATCTGGAGAATTTGTTAACGTCGATCGATGAAATCGGCTATTTTACATTCTCCAATAACAGTGACGTCATTCCACCGAGCGAAGCATGTCCAAACTCGATTTTCGTTTTCGATGACGTGGCGTGCGACAAACAAAATACGATAAGAGAGTACTTTTCAATGGGACGCCACTCGAACGTCGACTGCTTCTATCTCTGTCAAACATACGCAAGAATACCGAAACATCTTATACGCGACAACGCAAACCTGCTAATCTTGTTTAAACAGGATGGTACCAACTTGAAACATGTGTACAACGATCACGTGAATACCGACATGTCATACGAGGATTTTAGTGAATTATGTCGTACTTGTTGGCAGCAAAAGTATGGATTCCTAGTAATAGACAAGGATAGCTCGCTTACGAACGGCCGATACAGAAACGGATTTAACGTGTTCGCGATACCGCAAAACAATTAGTCGTTGCCGATGTTCTGTCGAGAGGGGTGAACCACGAGCGTTCGACACTCTACCGACATGGCTGAGAGCGATAATATTCGCGAGCGTGAAAAGATAGCGAAGGAGATTGCGAAAACGAGTGAATCAATCCGCAAGAAACATCGCGCTTTGAAGACCGGTAAGATCGATGACGATATCGCGGTCAAGACCCATTTTAGACCTATTATTGAGCCGCTACAAAAGATTGTCGACAACTCGATCGCGGTGAAAAACGAGCCGGAAAGTACCGCAAAGATTAAAATCTCACCCATCAAGCGGTACAAGGAGGAGGAGGAGGAAAAGGAGGAAGAGGAGAAGGATGATGATGCGACACCGAAAAAGAGGAAACGGTCAAACCCGAATCGCTCATCGATACCGCGTACATCGGATGCTTTACTGGATGAACCGATGATAACCTCTACACCGTTCGCGACAACGAGAATCGTACAACCTATACCCGAAACACTCGCAAACGAAAATGTTTTCGAAACCTCGGGCAGCACGCTCGAAACATCGTTTGTTCGAAACACATTACAAACGCTGGAAGGTCAAGAAATGTTGCGAAAGCACTTGGGACCACTGGGATAAGAGTACATGAGCACTCTCCTCGGTGGCGACAAAGAAAGGAAAATCGATCACGTGTACGGTGTCTATTTCGACAAGGATGAAATGCGTCTCGGTAACAAACGATTCGACATTGACAAATATGACTCTATAATTATAGACAAAGTGAGGTACATTGGTACACCTGGATTATACGAGTTGATTTTCAAGAGAATTCCCGATGATTACATTTACACGGAGGATGATATGCATAAATACAAGAGCATATTATTGGCGACGAACGCGCATAAACGCGATTTATGACACACAAGGATTCAACACAATTCTTGGATACATAAGGACAATGTGATTTAATTCATACAAACTGTATTTATTAATTACTCAAAAATTAAAAAAATATATTATATAATGTGTACAACATATAAAAGTATTTGAAATATAAAAATATACATGAAATATATATGAAATACAAAATCTTTATTAAAACATCCTTTCCGTTCCAATATATGAAATACATATACATATGTTACATAACATTATATCGCACATACATTATATTACATTATATTTTATAAGGGTATCTGGTAATGTCCCCATGGTAATGTGTCGGTCGAATCAGGTATGATATACCGCTTGTCATCGTACGGACTTAGAGCAATTTTCGTCTCGCGAATGGTGTATACTTCGTGCAATTTCGATCTTATACAAGACTGACTACGTGTCATTTCAATATCATCATTCAAACACCGCGTATAATCGTCAAACGTTATCGTTCTTGCCATCCACTCGCAAGGCATACATTTTTACTCTAAGCCCTACAAATTCAGTCATAATCGCACCGTTATTTTCGTCCTTCATAAGACCCGGTATCTTTTTATTCAAGAGCGGTATACCATACGCATTGTCAATTGGATAATCGCTCGTATCAAATTTGGTTATGTCACGCTTCATATTCTCATACACGTCTTCACATTCAATGTGATATATTAGGCTGTCTGTATCAGTGTACATTACCCGGCATCTGTCACGATAGAGCGGTGACATGTACTCATGATGAAATTCATACAAACACGTTTTAGAGATGTCGAGTATGCACATACCGACATAGATTGGTTTGTACAATTTTACTTCAAGTTTACGTAATTCAATGGCGATTAGGTTTTCAGCTCCTGCTATGGAAATTTGGTTTCGCGATCATCGTCTCCGCACCGTATCGTCCGTCCCACTTTGTCAATAATTTTACATCCACATGATTTCGAACGTTTTCCATAGTTTTACCGAATACCGCGTTGTTCATCAGTTTATAAAAATTTTTCTCAAAATCATTTTTCGCTTGTGTTCTAAATTTTGTATTTAGTTCGATGTAATCGCGGAGCCATGCGAATTGAGTAAATTGTAATACGCGATGTATTTTTGTAACGCGAAGGCCGTGTCGCATACATTGCTTGCGGTAGTGTATGACATAACGCTTCTTATCATATAGCGTTGCGAGAAGCTTATCTTCCCACTTGCCGGGCGGCTTGTCGCGCGTCGGGCAAATCGGTAGGTCAGCGTGCGTGTTGTGAAGATGTGGATATTCTAAATCTACTTCGAGGATATAGCCTATAGGCGAATCGAGCGTGATAGATGATATGTCAAAATTAGATACATCGTCGACCCATCGAAAATCGGCATATGGCAACGGTTGACACATTGCCCATCCGTATAAATTATTTACATCGAAATACATAAGGTACGACGATGGTTTCGATGAGTCGTACGATTGCATGTACTTGTTATTAGCATGGACGTATCTGTTGGAACTTTGACTTAGACCACCGCGTATACCCCGTTCGATAAACATGACCATGTCGATATCGGTAAGCAATTCGAATGTTATATTTGTATGTTTTAACATGGCGTCCCACGTAAAACCGGGAAGAGTATAATAATACGCAGGGTCGAGTCCGTAACTCGCGATGCAAGTGTCGCGAAAGTTTTCAAATATATCTGCTAATAACAAGACATCAGTTTTTAAGTACAGATCGCTGTATTCACCCAAGGTTTGAATGGAGAATCGATTCCATACGTTTTCGGCGTGCGCGTAATCGCTCTCGGATACAGTGTCACCGGTCAAGGAACTATAAAATGATTCGCGCGGTGGTAAACGCGTGTCCTGCAGCCTGTCCACGCAGTCAATGTACTCATACGGAAAGACACCTTTTCGCGTCAATAATTCGAAATTGTGAGCGGATAATGTGGAAAAATTGGAACATAAAATTTTGAGTTTATCTTTGTTTAAAAAAGATGCTAATTTGTCAAGACTAGCACTGAGAAATTTGTATGAATCGATGAATCGTAATTTTACGCAAGTTTTCCGATCTTTGTCCTCGGTACTATTGACAGTCTTTGTAAATGAAATATATTTTTCTTTCGTTATCGGAAGTAATTCGATTTCCCCTTCGAACGCTGTAGCTATATCCCCGATAATGAAATGTGCGTCGTAGCCAGATAAATTGTGGAAAACTATAGGAATGACATAAGAGTTTTTGTAATTTAGATTACAGTTTGAGTGTGCGGGACCTCTGTATTGCCCGGTCAGATGACAATGATCGCGTACGCGTGTATCGTCTTGTACAAACGGTTTTTCGCAAATGTGACATTGCATGGCGCTATGAAATTTTTCCCATTCATCTTGCGTTAATTTTGTCATGGGGACATTATCAGACAAAATACCCTTTACGCGATGCGCTAAATTTTTAAGTTTGTTGGCGAACCACGCGACACAATCGACGCCGCGATAAAATCGGTAGGCGGATAATGTTTTATCGTACGAACATTGCACGTAGTACCCGACGCTAAATACCTCGTGATGTTGATCGTATGACACGTGTTCCGGTATCTTCCTCAGTACACATTCCAAGTCGGCGTATACTACAAATGGAAGCCGCTCCTTTCTGTTGTAGTTGTTGAAGCTGAGTCCTTATCGCTTGGTAATCTGATGGCGCAGTCGTTCATCTCTCCGCAGTCTACCATGTGTGATTGCAACTTGTCCTCCGATCCAAAATAGTGCAAGCATCTATGAAAGAAAAAATTAAAATTTTATTTATGATTATTTTAATATATAATTTTATTGCAATAAATATACGTACCGATCGCAGATATATTTTTGACCATTGTGTTTGCTCAGTTGCGTGCTGACAAGCCGGGATAGATTTTTGATATACGTGAAATGCCCAACGTTGTCGTTCTCCTCCACATACAGCAAATTCACATGTTTTTCTCTTTTCCGATCGGCGAGTCGTATCGGAACAATTGATAGTTCCTTCTTCCTCTCGATGCAGTAGACGTTGATTGAGATATCGTTTATATGTTCAAACTTTTTTATTTGGTTCAGCGTCATCGGAAACTCAATGTTTTGTAAATTTAGCACTGTCGTATAGTGCGGATATGAAGATTCCATATGTCTTTCAGCGGGGTACAGAGCGGCCACCACTGACCACGCGAAACACGCATTGTCTCTGGATTGCACATTAATTACCGCTCTCTTCGTCATAATTTCTCGCGGTAATTTAATATGGCATCCCGCGCGCATTGAATTATACTTGTTTATATTTATAGTCAAGTTAATTATTTGTGATAACGCCCAACCACTATCGCGTTCTTGAAACTCTTCTAGCGATGCTAGCGTGGGCTCGATAACGCGGCGCTTGTACCACTCGTGTAAATCGGACGTGCGAAAGAGTTCATAGTTTCTTGTATTGACACTTTTGTTGGCGCGTTTATCACCGGACACAAACTCGCCATTAAACACGGTGTTCACTTTTACATTAATGTGTTTTTGCATCACTTTCTGCACGTGTTCGATCACATGTCTTTGGCATCTTCGAGAAATTGACGAGGTTCGATGTAATTATTGTTTATTACCGCACCGGTTAAGATGCGACTCTCGAACGCCGTATCAATCTCTCGCCAAACTAGTCTTTCCACGTTATTGTCGCCGCTGTATTCACCACCACTGGATATAAATTGTTTCTGCAATCGAATTTTTGCACCCTCGAGTCGCGCGATTCTAGCCACCAAAGATTGTCTATTTCCAATCGAGAGTCGCGGACGCTTGTTACGGCTGTTTTCTTCGAGCAATTTGATAAATTCCTCGCAGCGCAGCACCCATGCAAAATATTCACCCAAGGTGGTGACTTGGCGGGACCGCTCCAACAGGTCGCGTTCGTTCTGCTCGATGTTTTCCATTATTTCTTTTATTCACTATTATACCACTAACACTTCTAATACAAGAAAGTAACCACTAAACTTTTTTCACCGCTGCATCTATGCGCTTTCAAATCGTACTATGGTTTGATGCGCTCTCATCCTCCTTATATATATATTTCACCTAATTCTATCTCCTTTTCTAACATTTGGCGTATCTCAAAAGATAGTTTCCCGAGATATTGGTTTTATGGATAGAGGAGTAAGGACACAAGCTGCCGAACGTTGGCGCCGATACGTTGCATTCTTCCTTAAAAAATATTAAGAAAAATGTTTCGCTCTCGTTTTTATGGGAGATTTTCCGCGAGGGTACAAAGCTGCCGAACGTCAACGCTTTTACATTTACACCTATAAATAACGTTTGACATGTCCGTCGCAGCGTCGGCCTTAAAATCTTCATTCCTTTCTATAATATCCTAATGATTTTATGGACATTTAATGGACATTTTGTCCATAAATGAAAAAAAAACATAGTTTTATGGATTCTAGAATGCTCCGGTTACAAGCAGCCGGACATCGGCGCTTCCGTAATAAAATTATACTAACGAGGGTACAAAATTGTCAATCATCGGCGCTTGTTCTATATCTTTTTTTGGGAAAATGTCTAAGAACCCTCATAAAAAAGTCGTAAAGATACCATCTACAAATATTGCACTCAGAAAACTCCGCCCCCTTCTTTGTCGAAACATCCCCTCCACCCGCGTGACGTCAGCCCCCGCGCCGCTGAGATACCCCCGCCCCGCGTAACGTCATACCCCTCGCCACGGAGAACCCCCTGCGCCCCGCACCCCCCTCAGAGGACCCGGGTTAGAACTCTCCTAGTATATCTACTCTCGACCGCAGCCTATATATTATATATACTATTTAGATATTTGATATGTGCGATTAAGACACCCTGTACATACGTATAGAAAAACATACAAAGTCAAATGTCATACCGATCGCTTTGATTGAAAAATCATTAATTATGTCTTTTTAACTCATGATTTCTTACTGGGTATTTATTAAAGAAAATATAAATTTAAAAAAAAAATTTGTATTATAATAATATATAAATATATTTATAATATTTACCATAATATTTATCGTAAATATTTTCTGATATTTAAGATAAATATTTATGATCTATTGAATCTAAGACTCCAAAAACATTTACAAAATATTTATAATAAATATTTATAAAATATTAAAATAATTACTATAAATATTCTATAAATATTTTATAAATATGCTGTGCTGTCTAGGATTTTAAATAATACAAATATATAACTGCTATGTAACTCGTTATAATATGCATATTAAATGTAACGTACACGTTAGTTGTTATTTCCCACTCATTGATGTAACATTTGTAATATGTAACATATGTTATATTGTAGTTATATTGTAATTTTATATTCCAACTAAAAAAATTTGATTATCTTCGGCATCCTACAATATCGATGCTATCTGGGATATAATCACAATATAATTAAAATATAACAATATATGTTATATTACAAATGTTACATCTATGAGTGGGAAGTTACAACTAACGTGTACGTTACATGTAACATGCACGTTATATAGTATATATATAGCATTATATACATGTTACATAGCAGTTATATTTTGTGTTTGCTGGGATGCGTTGTTAAACGTACTTTTTTGTTCTCTTCCCTTTTCTCTTTCTTATTCTCCTTTCTCTCTATCTTCTTTTCTCTTTTTCTACCTCTCTCTCTCTCTCTCTCTCTCTCTCTCTCTCTCTCTCTTTTTCTCTCCTTTTCCTTCTTTTTCTGTCTTTCCTCTTAATGGCTTGACAACTGATAAATTAAGAGATATTATTAACATTGTATATAAATATTATTAAGTATATATTAGATATATTATAATATATAGTATATATATATTGTATATATACTACCCAGACAGCACACAATATTTATGATAAAGATTCATAAATATTTATGAATATATATTTTTTTCAAATATTATATAAATATTTTAAAAATGTTTTATAAAAACCTTTATTTAACATATTATTAAAACATAGATTAAATATTTCATATAATATTTATCGTATGTAAAGATAAATATTATGATAAATATTTATAAAATATTAAAATATTTATAAATATTCTATAAATATTTTAAAAAATATTGCTGCATATTTTAACAAATATGCTGTGCTGTCTGGGTATATATTATAATGTATAGTAGTACACATATAATTACATAGGCAGACACACACACACACACAAACACACACACGCACGCACGCACACACACGCACGCACGCACGCACGCACGCATATATACACGTATATATACAAAATTATTTGTCACTTTAGGTTACGTTCCAAAACGTCCTCTTCGAGAGAAATTTTACTTAAAAGTTATGGTACACACACACGTTACGTACATTATTGATTATCAGTAAAATTTTCCTCGAAGAGGACGTATTGGAACAACCTTAATTACTTTTTTAACTCTTCGTCTCTACGTCTCTTCTTCCTCTTTTCTCTTTCTCTATTTCTCTCTCCACTTCTCTCTCTTTCTTTTCTTCTTCTTGTTCCTTTTCTTTCTTCTCGACAACTGGCTAATTAATACAATATAAACTGATTATATAAAATAATATACGTATTTTATATACGTATAATATATACGTATATAAATATATAAATATATAATATAAATATATATATTAATATATATATAATAATATAAATATATAATTATTATTTACCTTATTCTTCTTAAAACTTCCTGCACAATTTACACACTTTTAATATTATAACCAATTTTGACTTGAAACTGTCAAAATAATCTTGACGATCAAACACTACGAAGCATGATCAGCAAAAGAACCAATCAGTATCGCGGATTAAAGGCAACAATACTTCGATACATTCGAGAATAAATAACATGCCTTTTTTAGAAAAGGATATTGATAATTAATCATTTTTATTATAAAGTTTTATGAAATTATTATTAGGTTATAATTAATAAATTAATAATATGTTATAACTACTTTATTATTTAAAAATATATAAATTTTAACATAATTACAAATTTTGTTAAAAACTTATGATTAAAAATTATAATTTTCTAAAATTATTTAATTATTTTTTGATTATTAATGATATGTCTATGTGATATTTTTGTTCTGGTTTTATAATGTTAATATTTATATATAAAATTACGGAATTAAATTTATATTAGCAATCATACAATAAATTTATCATTCTTACGCGTAACTTTAGACGTCAATATCTTTTAAATAAAACAGATAAAATTTTTTTGATTTTGATTTCTTTAATTAATTAATTTATTAAACTTTATTTAGAAATTGATAAATTGATAAATTGACAATTGTCATTTTGACATTTAATTATAATATAATTTCTAATGAACAAATCAGAAGTTGGGTATTCATAGTCCGATCTTATATTTAAGATCGTTTAAAGTCTGATCTGAGGTTGCCTTAAGCTCGCATTTAATCAATCAAATGGCTGCGTAGCATCTCAAGCTCGGACTTAAGACGATCTTAAATATAAGATTAGACTATAAATACTAGCCTTATAGTCATATTGCAAGACCGAAAATGAGTAATGATAATTAAAATGTGGCATTAAAATTAATGTATAACAAAATATAAAAATTAATGTTAGATTATAATATTATAAATACAAAAGGAATGAGAGAATTAGATACATACAAATATAAAATAAGAAGTTTATCCGGAAAGTAAATGATTTATGCCAATATCTTTGTACTTAGGTGTACTATTGTAGAAAATAAGAAATAATTATTCTTTATTTATAAAGGAAATCTTTGTGTCTTTGCCGATTTCGATTGATGGATTGCAAAGCTGTATCGCTTGCTAGTGATACTCACAAAGATTTCTTCTAAATAAAGATTACTCTTTTTTTGCAATACCACACCTAGGTACAAAAATATTTGCATAGATTGATTATTTTCCGGAAAAACCTCGTATAACAATATAAAAAATTGCATATCTTTATATATATTTATTATTTTTAACAAATTTTAAATTATCATATTTTAATATTATTTTATAATATTTAAGTTAAAATATTATCAAAATTTATTATTATTTGTAAATTTTTAAATAAATTTACACAAATCTAAAAAATGATTTATAAAAAAAAAAATATAAAAATTTATAACAGATTAAAAAAAAAAATTTGTATTTTTCGTAAAATTATAAAATAAAATTTTATTAATAATTTAAATGAAAAATATTAATAAAATCAATTGTAAAATAAATATTAAAAATGTATAAACAATTTGTATTTAGAAATTTTAATTTAATTTAATTTAATTTAATTTAGAATACTCACACTGTAGAATCAAAAAGTTGTATGAGTAGTAAGTGGGCATGTATGGCCCGTCATAACAAACCCCCACCACTCGGCCACTGGCGCCGTCCCCTCACCACTCGGTCCCTGACGCTGTCAGATATGGCCCGTCAAACTAACCCTCCCCCACCACTCAGCCGCGGACTCTAGAGAGGGGAATGGTGGGGGGAATGCCGATTGGTCAAGCCGGTGAGATAAAAAAGGGTAATAAAATGTATTTGCATAGGTCTCGGTGCGTTGAAGGAAATCTTCGATAATAATTACGGTAAGAAATAATTGAAAAGGAAGAGATTACGCAATATTATATTTAAATAGACGACTAATGACATGACAGAGGGGTGACAGAATTATCCGACAAAATAACGATAAAATGCTGAAGTCGCCGTGGTATACCGAAATCATTGTAGGGAGTATGACATCCCCGTCTACCTCTTGCAGTAGAGCGAATGGGCATCGGCGTCCATGTATAGCGCTGAAAAATATTAACAAAAACCACAAGCATTTATTTCGGCCGAGCGCTTACTCAGCGTTGCATTGCCAGATATCGTTGGTAACAAAGGAAACAAAAAGATATACAAAAAATACAATCGGCCAGCGTCCGTAATTATGCCTAACCGATTACTCAACGTCGACGGGTACTATCGGCACCTCAGGTAACAAAAAGAGTTCTAATAAAAAACACGTGCATTAACATTCTAGTAAACAATATAGTTAGGAAGTGCAGCATGGACATTTGTTGGATAATAAAACAGATATGATCAGGCATGGGAGTCTGAGACGCAATATTGAGACAGCTGCTGTTATCGAGGACGTAAATTACGCTTTAAAGATTTTTAAATGATTGAGTTTCTGTTTTGCTATGAGGTTAGAGAATGTGAGAAAAATAACAAAAAATACAAGTAAAAAAGTTTCACACACATTTATTATTACTAATTTCTTCATATAAATTGATATTACAAATACATAATGTTTAAAACGATACATAAAAGTATTTTATTGAAATTACTGAATTACATATGATATCAGCTAGCAACTACGTTAAAACGTTTCTTACTTCAACGAAGAAAAATTTTGCGAAATAAATGTACGACTAATTGGTCGTTGTGTTCGCAATTTTCGGTAAAAAGAGTAAGAAACTGATTAAGATCGTAACCGACAGACATATAATATAGAAATACACAACTATATTGTCCACAAGTTTGTGAAAAAAATCCTTGTAGTTGTCGAGTGTTCCATCGGTGGATGATGGAGTTTCGCTGAAGGAGAAATCCGGGCTCCAGGGGTGGTATTCCATAGCTGTCGAAGTAGGTGCCTGTTCCGTGTTTATCGAGGAAAAAGGCGACCCAATGTTCTCCAGGTCGATTATGTTCGTCTGTATTAGCGACGATAGCCGTCGACCTCGTCCATACCCTCGGAACTCTGTCTGCGGGACAGACACCCACATGCCTGACATCGATATGGCGCAATGCTCGTAGAATTTCGCAAGAGTTCATTTTTTTGGTACAAAGACGAACGCGTGGATCCTGGTATTATTTGAATAACTTCGGTTTTTATTTCTCCCGCAGTAACGTTTTCGCTCGTCGATTTGAGCTTCGTAAGTCTTTCTTCTTTATCTTCTTCTTTTTCAATCGCCTGCTCGGCTCTCGACAATTTTTTTATCTCTAATACATTATCCGTTTGAGCTTTAATATTATGAATTAGAACGGGATTGCCATTTACGTTGCTAGTAGAATAATCCTTGTCGCAGCTGGTTTTCACGCTTTACGTAGCTGACGTCGTCGCTGTCACTCAATTGATAATTTTCGGGGGAACTACAAGTATCGGGTTGACTTACGCTGAGAGTATCGCTGCTGCCGCTATTATTTTGTTCGAGTAGCCAACGTTTTAATTTGTAAGCGTTATGTAACGCACAATGAAAGATTTTTCGAATTCCGTGATGAGCACAATATTGTCCGCACTCTTCCTCTAACATTACATTTTTGAATGCTGGAGAGATACCTTCCAAATTATATATCTCTCTGGAAAGTAGATTTCGTAAGTAGTGAGCTTTTTCACTGCCTCTAACGTAAATGTGACGCGTGTGTCTTATAATTTCACGTAAATGCAATGTAAAATATTTTGGATTAGTCTCGCCGTCGAACCATTCGAACCCATGATAATTTCGTGTGAGCCAGCAGTTTTGTCGTCTTACTTTTTCGGGTAATTCAGTGAACGGATGCGGAGGCATCATAATCCAGTGGTCGACGATCGACGCGTTAATCGCAACAACCGCGACTTCCTTGGGAAGAAACTTCTCGCTCGCATCGCGGAAGCCTTGTATGTCGATGACTATATCCATATTGCGAAGAAAAAACTTATACGTTTTTGTTGGCGAGGTTTAAGCTTTTCACGAACCGTCCCGAAGGAAACTGATATTTCTTTTCGTTACAAGTTTTTTTTTCGTGAAATGCATCGGTGAATGAAAGTGGAGGAGGGTGGGGATAAGAAAAATACGTAAAAATTTTTAATCGAATATGTTGCAACGAGAGGCATACCGTGATAAAAAATTTAACCGGAAAAATCGACAATGACTTGACGAGACGAGTCGATTTCTATTACATTATCAAATTCTGCGTAAACAATACAGTTAATTGTCTCGGTGAGCGCCTTTTCGAAACGTACCTCTAATCGTAAACTACTGTGTCTCACGAGATTCCAATGAGCGGCGCAATTAGCGGACAAATCTGGTGTGAGATCAAAAGCAAAAAGAGTGTATCCCTTGGAATAATCATCTCTACTTATAGAATTTCCCTCGTTTAAGAAATGGATGCCCGTTCCCGAAAAGAGGGTTTGATAAGCATCGACGTAAAGCGGTTCTTCCGGTGAGAAAATCGGCTGTAACGGTCTACTAGGAATTTGTGTACCGTCGACGTACAGAGAGAAGAAATTTATGCTGTAATTTTTAAAATTAAACGGATTTAATTTTCTATCTCCATTAAATGCTTTGTTATTAACGAAACCGACTATTATTCGTTTCGGCAGTTGTCCGAGTATTACGTTATCTAATGATTCCCCCACAACACCACTGTGAATCGTAAATGTTTTAATCTCGACTCTCGTAAGCGGATATTTAGCCGTAACTTTACTCAGCATTCTAGCATGTGCGAGTAACACTCCGGCACTTAGCTTCGCTCTTCTCACTAGCAAACTGGCATCGAGAATATGTATTTTCGACATGTTGTTGCTTTCCATGAGACAAAATGAATCTTTCGAGCGGATGAGTCTTAATCTTACTTCCACGCCGTTAATTAAGAATTTGTCTTGATTGAAAACGTCGCAATGCAGATGTCCTATAAGATCTATCGCTCGCCTGTTGCGAATGTAATGGGCGCGTCTCACGAGAGCGGTATTGCCTTTCGATTCCAGCGATTCGTCCATGCGACCCGCTGTGTCCGCGTCCCATAGACACGAGGTTAGATGGGAAGTTTTTGCGGAAGAGGAATAATTTAACAATGCCTCGATGTACGCGCGGTACGCGTAAGCGTTGTTTGGAGGCGACACGAGCTTTTGATTGAAATACACGTCGATCTGATTGAAGATGGAATGAAGTGTCACGTCCGGCCGCTAAACATTTTTCATTTTCTTATGTTTCTCATACAAATAATTCTAAGTCCCCTAGCGCTGTTTGAAAAGCGCGCCAGCGACGGCCATGATGCTTAACTCCGCCTAGTGCCTAAACGTGGCGCTGCGTAGCGCCTAGGAACTTTCCCACCACGGCGAGCGTTCCCACTACGGCAAGCGTCCCCCACCATGGGCCGCCGCAACGCCGAGCCGCCGAAACGAAGGACCTCAGATCAGTCCCAAACTTAGTCAGTTCTAATCGCGACTCCAACCAGAGCAGTTCTACTCCGAACGCTCTCTATCTCTAAATCCTAGTTCAAATTCTAACTCTAAATCTAATAATAAGCTCTAACTCTAAGATTTGATTTCTTGTATTAAGTGCGTCTAGTGTTAACTTTAAATAAATTGTGTGTTTTATATTAACAATTCTAATATTTATTTGAAAATACAACCTCATCTTTAACCTCACGCGTTTCTAGTTCTACATCTTATATTTATTCTCAAAATCTCTAAATTCAGTTGTTTCTCCAGCGTGCACGTGTCGTATTACTTATTGAATTCTAGGCTGCGATTTAGAGAGGACGAACCGCTCATCGTTGCTAAACAATTCATTTCTTCTATTAAATTCTGGAACCTGTAGTGACTGTTTCGAGAGGACAACCCGCTCACAGTTATATACCGAAACAATAACCGACAGTGAGGACCGCCGCACGTCGACTTATTGTGAAAGTAACGCAGTCTCCAGAATGTTCTATATGATTTATAATGCCTAAGACACGCCGTGCAGGAAGGAAGAATCAGCTTCGTCGAATAGTCGCGCGTTATTATCACCCGGCAAAACCAAACGAATATTCAGCTATTATTGGCACAGATTATTACAACGATCCTGAATACGAGGCATTATTCACCAAACACGTGCTACTAAGAGAGTGGCCCGCGAAATTATCGCAAATCGACATCGAAAAACCTGAGTCCCCGCCAGTCGACATCCCAGAAAACGACCCCCGCAAATCCGGGTACCTCCAACGCAGAGCTGAAGCCTTGCACGAGCAATACGAGAAGCCACTCCAAAATATCGTGGAACTGTCACCCACCAACTACAAGCTCGACTAAAAAGTAAGTAAAAGAAATATCTCTCGTCAACTTATGATCCTTCGGTTTCACTTAAAAGTAACAATAACGTTCTACTTTAACTGTAAATGAATGACTTCTTCAACGGGCAAACCAAACTAAAATAGTACGTAGCTACAGAGTCATAAAAGTGAAACTCGGGTCATGATAGAAAAAAAGGGTCAGTCATAAAAGTGAAACTCGGGTCTGATAGAAAAAATGGTTCAGTCATAAAAAAAAACAAAGGAGCGATTTCTTTTTCCAAATTCGGATAGCCTCCGTCGCGGGCAATCCCCGGAAGTAAATCTCCGAAAAGCGACGTTGTCTTGCGCAATAGTCCGAGTACGTTGTTCGTGAAAATATATTCCGCGAATTATACCCCGCGACTCCGCGCGGACGTAACAGAAGTAAATGATTTACGGGTCCTACGACGGTCTCTGCGGCTGCGCCGGTTGTTCCTGGAGCCGTTGAATCGTCGCCCGATTTCACGCGCACGCGAAAACTCAGCAGGGTATGCGTGAGATCTAGATATTCTTCTCCGTGACCAGGGACGACGAATTCTATCGGTGAATTGTCCGAGAGAGAGCTCACGGGTTTGTAATGAATCCATTGTGAGCTCTCGATACTAGTCTGTGTAGGCGGTAAAGAAAAGAGATCAAGTTCGCTCTTTAAACACTCGTTCGAGTGCGTGTGAAGAAAAGACATACTTCACTGACAATTGTTTCGTCGTGGTTAAATGTGCGTGAATTAAAATTGCGTTGTTTAAGAAAATATATCTGATACGGTACGTTTTTTGCCAATTTTACGTCGTTTCGCAGTTGTGTTGAGTCTTTTTACCCTCGTACGGGTTTTCTTCCTCTTATTCTTCGAAGATTTCGTCTTCTTTTTTGCCTTGATTTTCGATAAACTTTTCTTATTCGAGCGACGACGTTTAACGATGCGCGTGTCAAGCCCGGCAAAGGGGAAATGAGCTACGTCTATTTTCGCATCCGATTTATATCCCGAACCTTTCATGAGGCTAGTTATTTTTTCTTTAGCCTGTCTTTTGAGATTGTTACGCGATTCTTTAAAACGATGTTTGGCCGCTACCTTGAACGGTGTATTGTTTTCTACATCATCGATTACATTAACGCCCGCGCGTAAAGCTTCTTTACCCACAGCCCTCGCAGCAACACCTAGATAAGGCAGCACGCGTCTGAATAAGCCTCCGAGAAAACTCCCGATACCGTGCCCTCGTTGATAGGGCGATCCGGCGAAAACTCGTGGAATTCTACCACCGCGAGCTCCTCCGTTCTGTAATTCGTCGTAATACGTCGAATAATAATCCATCAACAGAGAAAGAACGAACAAATTTTCTTTTCTTTTCTTTACCCTTTGCCGTTTTATCCGTCATATACGCCGAGTATTCTTATGATATCTAATCGATACGTCTAAAGTGCAATGTCACCATCAGAGTCCCGAATTCGAATATACTTCGACCCAGCTGATCTCTTATATCTATTTCGATCGTACGGAAACACGTTTGACGCAGCGTGATGTATTGAGCGGGTGAGAAATGTCTTATTTGAGTTGATGCGAACGCGTAATCATTTCGCGAGTCGAGCGCGACTATTCGAAGAAGGGGAGATTGTACATCGCCGGTAATATAAGGTTCGCAAATGTCGCAATAGGCAAAGAGCTTGTCGGGAATACCTCGTGAAACTACCTGGTTCGTCACCTATTAACATACGCGAGTCCCTGAGCTCGTAAAATAGCAGTGAATGCATCTCTTCATCATAAATCCATGTTGGTAAAACGTCGGGTATAACGGAACTACTTTCGATTTTAACGAGCTGTTCGTTGTTATTGTGCATTTTGATACCGATTTCATTATAAAACCACGTGGGCAACGGAGTTGGTACAGCGGGCTCACTATCGAGTTGAACAAGGTCTCTACGCTTGATGTGAATATCAAAGCCGAGTATGCGGCGAAGTTTGTCGGAAAAATTTACATAATGCGTCATACTACAATTTTTTTCTTCGCAGTCAAGTTTCATGAAAACTTTACCTCCCATGAAGTTGACGAAATGCCAAACGATATGCGAATCGACAGATTTAGCGGCATAATTCACATTCTCGATAATATCGCGCATACTTAAGTAAATACCCACGGGTACCTGAGATTTCATAGCCTTACCCGTCTTATCGCATTCGTTAATATCGATGAATCTGATTAATCCTTCATTATCCTGTATATGTAAAAAACTACACGGAAACTGAATCTCAGTGAGCGCCACTTCCCAACGTCCGTGTAATTCTATACGCTGGGGTAATTCGGTGGTGAAACACGAGGTTGTATTTTCCGGAAAGTAACGCATGCTACTATTGCTCGGAAGAATCATGTAAAATTCTTCTCCCCTCATTTTGACTCAAAGATCTTAAACTCGATGCGGGAATCCAAGAGTCGAATTTAGAGGGATAACCTTGCCAACTAACTAATATTTGTTTATTGTTACCGCGTCCTCTGCTCTTTATTACTCGATCGATGATAAATTCTTCCTCTTGTAAATCTTTATTGACCGGAGTTAATTCTTGTTCGTAAAAAATTCCGTCTATATCCTCGCCTGTTAAATCGCTTAGTTCGTATACGAGGGGTTTCCTCCATTCGAGAACGCGGTGAATTCGAAATATTTCTTCGCTCCACTTTGCCTCGTATCCTTTCTCAAACACTACTTTTGCCCTACTGACACGCACGAGTTCGCCCACGTTATATTTAGCCTTCTGCTTAGCGTCGCAATTCTTTTTCATCTTCTCTTTGTTGTCCTTCCATCGACGATTTATATTTTCACACGCGATACGAGCATTTTCCCGCGTAACGACTGCGGGTTGCATTTTAATAGATGTATGACGAGTATGGTTGTAAGCGCGAACGATATACTGTAAAACATCGATGTAGCGTCACGTATTTTTATGTGTAAAATATCGCCACATCCGTTCCTTGAGCGTTCTATTAAATCGCTCCACTACAGCTGCTTTAACATCGGGATTACGGGCTACGCGAAAACGAATGTCTTTTTCTTTTAAAAATTTCTGTACAGGCTGGGCTATAAATTCTTTACCTTTATCCGTCTGCAGGTAAACAGGTTGATGTTTTTTGTTTCTCAAAAGTACACGTTGAAAGGCTTTTGTCACATAGGTAGCTGTTTTGTCGCGTAATGGTTCTACCCAAACGAATTTACTAAGGACATCGATAATTATCAATAAATAAGAATATCCGTCATTATAGCTCTTGAGATTACGAAGATCGATCAAATCTGCCTCCCATAAATCGTCGATATTTGTTACATTATAATGTAAACGTGGAAATTTTCGACGTACTGGTCGATGCAGCGTATACGCATCTTGCGATTTAAGCCATTCAATGACATCGGTACGGGTAAAATTTGGTTTAGCAGCTCGAGATAAATTCTCCGTCGCGGAATAGCCGGCATAGTGCGAGGGAACGTAATACAATTTTTCGAGTTCCATTATTTGAGTGAGCTCCAATGGAATATACCTTTCTTTTTCTTAGGCGAAGTATCCGGCACTAATGTTTTATTATCGTCGCTGTCGTCAGTGGCGGATAAAAACACCGTGTCTCCTTCGGTTTCGTTTAACTCCCGACCGTATGACTTTGAACGCGACAGTGAAGTTTTCGGGGTGGAGCTTCCACGTGGCAGGGTTTTTTTAATACGCAGAGATCTACGAGTAATCGTAGTCAATAAATCGCGATTCCCTATAAGACTGGAGGGAGTACCTATGTCTTGCAGTAATTGAGCAAACTGAATTCTCCCGATAGCTTTCACCGTTTTTCTCTCACGTACCGCGTCGTTTATAAGATCGCTAATATTCGACCCCGCTACAACATCACCGTCTATAGTCACGAGTCCGCGTCTATCCCAGCTAATCTTCGATGACTGAATATTTAGCAAAAATTTCAATAACGCGTTTGCTTTAAAACGATAAGTTTGTGGCACACTGCTGAGTATTTCTTTGATCTTTTCCGCAGATTGAGCGCGTTTCTTCCCGAAACTACTCTCGCTAACGGTACCATCACTGCTGATTGAAGTATTTCTATGAGATTGTATTTCCATAAGGTCGTCATCAACGGGCAAATCGATATCTTTATTTTGATCGCCTTCGCCTCCGTCGCTGTCAACATTACTTGTGTCGTCGACGTTACCACGTGTATCCTCGCGCGAGTCATTGCGTAAGCGTTTTTTCGCTTCTCGAACAAAGTGAAGATAACGCTGAAGTACTTCTTTATACAATTTCCATCTTTCGCCTTCATCTAGAGGAGTCGCGAGGTTAAGAATATGCCACATTTCCGCGTCGAGTCGCGATAAGGGGGTTCCTGGAGTCCGTACGGTGTTATTATTATTATCGTTTTCCCCGTCAGATATCGTATTTTTTTTCTTCGGCGAGTTATCCAGGGTTATTGTAGTTTTTGTTATTTCCGGTTGTAGCTGTTGATGCTGCATTTGTCGCATTCTTTCGAGATTTTCCGTAGAAATCAGCACCATTTTTTTTGCTCTTTCCATTATTCCGTACAGCGAACAAACGGGTCTGTTTTATTCTTTTCGAACCCCGGATGTAATATTTGCAAGCTTTTTTTCACTCACCGATAAACCGGGATAATAAAGCGCCGAGCAAAGGAGCGATAAGATAGGGTAAAAACCCACCGCGCTGTACTAGTAGATTTCTCTTAGTTTTCCAGTTGTCGCGTTTTAGAGCGATGCGCCGAAGAATAGATTTATGCTTGGCTAATCGCGTCTTTTCGTGATTCTTGAGCTCTACGTTACCCTCAAGCGTATTATAAATACACTCTTGAATGCACTTAATGAGATTATTGTCGGCAGAACGTAAGAACGATGATCTTTGATTTTTTTTCAGATAACATAGAGTTTTTAAAAGACAGGCGTTTCTCTCGCCGATGAAACGTCTGGCAATCTTTATCGCGTTGTCGGATGAATTTTTTGACGTCGTCGACGTCTTTTTTTGTTGTCTTTTCCCGCGTGTTACCATTACGCTAAAATTGTGCAACTGAAAAGTTATTTGAGTAATTAATTAATTAATTGATAAAATTATTAAATATATTAACAGATTAATTTGTTATTTATTAATTTATTTTAAATTTGTCATTTGTTAAGTTAGTCTAATCAATATCTCGCATATCCCATAGTTTAAGGATATTCAATCAGTAGGTCAAGTACACAAAATTATTAATTGATAAAGATAAATATTATTATTAATGAGAATAATTAATTCATATTATTAATAACAGAATATTATAGAGTAACGATAAACACGCATCGGCGCGATACACGAGTTATAAGTTGTACCCGTGCCGAGCTTGGCCGTTACGCTCCTGACCGCGCGAATTTCATGCGCTCCCATACGTCAACTTCAATGCCTCACCATTCAAATTCTATTCATTGGATCACATTTTTGTAAAGAACTTTTCGACTTAGAATTTCATGAAGAATCTGTCATTAAAAACTTCTTCGCCAGTTCTGGGACACCCTGTATATCTCGAGTCGGAAATAAGCTTATTAGCGTCCCGCAGAGGCCCCACCGCGGCGGCCGCATGCTCGCGCTAGCGATCTCATGCGCATCGTGCCAGCTGACGAGCCGATGCGTCTCGCGGTGCCAGCTGATGAGCCGATGCGTGTCGCGGTACGCTGCTAATTAGCGTATTCGTAGAATGCTCGCGACAGCGTGTATCTCCAGCGCTAACAACGATGATAGGCTACGTACGTGACTGACAAGTAACACTACCCAACTGATACTCACCGATTTGAATGAAACTTAACATACTTATTAAACACCGAAAAATATTAAATACGTGTTTTTTTGTTTCGGCTAAACACGCTTTTTAGGGGTAGAAAGCACCCCTCAACCCCTGAAGGTGGAAACAGTTATGGCTAATTATTTCTGAAACGATACATTTTCTGAAAAAAGTGCTTAGGACCAAAGTTGTAGAGTTTAAAGTGATGCACTTGATGGCGACCTTGAAGTCGACCTTGAGGTCGATTTTCAAGATCAATTAAATCTGGAAATAATTAGCCGTTGCCGGACTTTGACCACATCCTGTATCTATAATCAGTAATTTTATGCGTTGACTCTAAATCTGTCTTCAGAATTGATTTGTTGCGTTATTTTCCTAAAAAAAGAAAAACCTGACGTAATGGGAAAATAGGCGCAAATTTATAGAAAAAATAAGGAGAAAAAAGTTTTGTAAGTAACTTTAGAATAGAAGTAAAGATAAGAAAACATAAAATGTCACTCTAATTATAAGTTAAACATTACCTTTATGCTATATTAGAAATTTTCAAATTTTTTAAAATTTTTATTACTACTCTGGAGTTATCCACAATATCTTTTACTCTTTATTTTGTATTAGGATTTCATTCGGACATATGATCAATTATTATTTTCCCGACTGGGAATCGTTGAGCAAGCATTTTCCAAAATTACTTCTTGATCACTTATTTGCTATGAGCTATCTTGCTCGTGAATTTCGTTCGAATATACCTTCAATTATCATTTTCACATCTGTACTTGGGCGAGTGTTCATTGTTTATAGTTTTACGTCAATTGTTCTTACGACTGCTGTTTCTCGTGAATGTTTTCAAAATTCTTTCGGAAAGTATTTACTACAAGTACTTTTCCATCATTTGTTCCCACGACTATTTTTTGTGTTAATTTCATTTAGGCTTACAATCATAAACTCTGCTTTCTATGAATTTACTTTGAATCTCTGTTATAATATTATTAAAGCATTGTTAATCTGTAAAATTTCATAATGTCATTAAACCCAAAAAATATTTTAAAGTTATTATGCCTCACTTTCGAGGACCCAGTGTACAATATAGAATCGAGAATAACAGATGAAGAAAGATCATTCGCTTCTCAACTTGCAGATTTGATAAAAGACGCTATCAATTTTGATATATTTAAAGAGACTTATGATACTTTGAACTGTACTGATGCTAGTGTGATTCCTGATGCTGTTTTAGTTGAAGACAATCCAGAAGATGTTTCGGAAGTTATGCAAGACGATACAAAATTCAGAGAAATTGTAAACATTGAATATAAGAAGAGAGTAGTTGAATTTTGGCGATCTGGACAAAAGAAAAGAAGGAATATAGAATCAGTTAAAAACCGATTTAAGAAAGTTATAAATGTAACACAATTGTACCGATGGGAAGCACAAGTTGCTGAGGGTGGGTCAAGGACTGATAAATTGTTATATATCTCTCAATACGTTCTAGAACAATTTAACAGTGCATCTGATCGAAATCTACTCATTCACGATTAAGATCTAAAGAGATGGACCTTGAAAGCAAGAGAGGTAGTTCATTTGCCTTCTCAATTATTTACGGCTTCATCAAAATGGATACACAACTTTAAAATACAACATGGTATTGTTTCAAGAAAAATAAATAAATTCGTGACACAAGCGCATATTTTAAATAAAGCAGAACTATTGGAACAATCTTCCAATTATGTGAGTCAAGTTAAACTAGAGATAGGCTTGCTAGGAACAGCAAACGTTTACAATTCAGATCAATCAGGGTTCAATTTGGAAACACATGCTGGTCGTACATTAGCCTCAAAGGGTTCTTTGAAAGTGGAGTGTCTTGCTCAATCTTTGAATTCCTTGACTCACAGTTACACAATACAACCTTTAATATCTGCCGATGGTATCTTGAAATCCCCCTTATTAATAGTTCTGCAAGAAACAAGTGGCCGTTTCGAACCGATAATACAGAAGTCAATGTACAAAGCAGATAATATCCTCGTTTTTGCCACAAAATCTGGAAAATTGACATCCGACATTGTTATTAAATGGTTTGAAGATGTCTTCTTGCCTAATGCTGGCAAGAAGTCTATTTTGTGTTTGGACTCTTGGTCAGGACAAACAGAAAAGAAATTTGAAAATATAGACAAGGGTAATAAAGAAGTAAAAATCCTTACAATTCCTGCGGGAACAACTGGCTTCACTCAACCATTGGATGTCTACGTATTCAGACCGTGGAAAAACTTCCTGAAACAATTTTCGGACTTAATTCTCTTATACAACTATGATATTAACCTACATTTGAGGAATAACATTCTCAAAATTCAATCATTAATCCACAATCAATTCTCATCACCCCGATTCCATAACATGATTAAATATGCCTGGTGGAAAAGTGGATATATTGAAGAAAAACCAGAAATGCCTGTTGATTTCTGTTTAAAGAATTGCGGTACAGTCTGCAAAATCTGCAATAACATTGCAGTAATAAAATGTGCGTGGTGTACTAACTCTCTGTGTATGGAGCATTTTTTTGCGATAGAAGATAAAGCTATTCCTCATTATTGCCATGAATATAAAGAATAATGCCAATTATCATGGAATTTATACTCATAGACTATGAAAAGAAATTATGAAATCTTGCCTTCACTGGCTGGATCTCGACCATATCTTGTCTTTACTGGCTGGATTTCGCTCACATCTTGCCTTCACTGGCTGGATCTCGACCATATCTTGCCTTTACTGGCTGGATTTCGCTCACATCTTGCCTTCACTGGCTGGATCTCGACCATATCTTGCCTTTACTGGCTGGATTTCGCTCACATCTTGCCTTCACTGGCTGGATCTCGATCACATCTTGCCTTATTTGAATGAATAATTAACTTTTAATTCCTTTATTGATCGAATTATTGACTGATCTTGCCTTAATTGGTTGGATCAATGAACAATTTTAAATTGCAGAGGCTTGTTTTATTTACAAATCACCAACGTTCTGAATGTAAAATTTTACGCTCTATCGATTCTCGGGATGAAAAGTAAACTACTCCCTTTGAAAAACATGAAATGATTTTCAAATGACCTTGAAAATCGACCTCAAGGTCGACTTCAAGGTCGCCATCAAGTGCATCACTTTGAACTCTACAATTTTGGTCCTAAGCACTTTTTTCAGAAAATGTATCGTTTCAGAAATAATTAGCCATAACTGTTTCCACCTCCAGGGGTTGAGGGGTGCTTTCTACCCCTAAAAAGCGTGTTTAGCCGAAACAAAAAAACACGTATTTAATATTTTTCGGTGTTTAATAAGTATGTTAAGTTTCATTCAAATCGGTGAGTATCAGTTGGGTAGTGTTATTTGTGAGAGAATCTCGCGAGAAGAAAATTCGTACTTTGATTTTTACTAAAAACGTAATTTTTTTTAAAAGAAAAATATTTTTTTTTTAGTCAAGTAGGTTTTCGAGAAGAGGTAAATAATTTTTTGATGAAAAGAACTTTTGTGAAACTTTTATTATTAGACTTTATTTCACGGAAAAAAATTTACTTAGTTTAAAAAATAAATTATAAAGTCATAAATGTTTTAATTTTACATTTTATTTACTTTTCTCCTTATTGGTTACATTTATTTTGCTCGATTTTATCTAACAATAGTAAAATTTATATTAAGAAAATTTTTCGGGGAAAGAAGGTTTTTCAGGAAAAAGGATAAAATAATCTCTAATGAAACAAATTTTAAGAAAAAATTTTATTTAATCTTCTTACATTGTAAAAAATACTTTGTACGTTTAAAATCCTAATAATAAAATTAAAAGTTTTACTTCACATTTTTATTTTACAATTTTTCACTTATTAAATATAATTAAAATTTTTCTGTTATTACAAATATTTTTTTCTAATTAAGATATATCCATAATTTATATTCTATCCTATTCTGCACTATAATATATCCTTTACTTTTCAAAAATTTATATTATTTTTACAAGACAATTTTACAATAACTTATCAATTTTATTATATCTACATTTTGCTGTATAAATCGAAAAACGCGCGAAGGTGGAAGAGAGAAGCGATCGTGTGGAATTATTATATTGCGTTTTTAAACAGTTAAATATCCATAGGGGAGGGAACAACGATTGTTAATAAATCTACGTTTTAATAGCACAGGCGCACATATTTTTGTTTCGTCACGAGTTATTATTTCGTGAAACGCTGTACGCCGAATGGCTCTGAATCGCAGATTTATTGACGTTTCCGGAGTTATTTCTTTTTCCTCGTTTTCTCCTAACTCTCTTTCCTGCTGCACACTTTCTCTTTGTATTAATAATTCCCTAATACTATTAAAATTAATTAAACGAGAATTTTCAAAGTTTAGGGTTATACCCTTTACTTTGCAAACTTCGTGCATCTGACCATCTGATGTGCGAACCACATACGCGTAAAATTTTGGACAGCCGGACACAAACGACTCTATATAACTAGCGAGCCCATAGTTTTCAAGTTCGTTAGTCATATCGCCTAAAAAATTACCCGTGGGTGGTTCGTACTCGTGTGGATCAGCGCTGCTTACATATATACAAGAATCAGTATCATAATACAAAACGCGCCTATCTAATTTTACTAAGTATTCATACAATTTTAATCTCACTTGAGCCGTTGTGTAAGCTGCTATTACAACATTTGTAAGATGCAATGGTGGGATCGCCTCCTCGCGTAATCGAGTCGATACATATATCACTTCATCGTTTACCGGTAATATATCAGTTATTTCGTACTGAGGGCTCACGAGTAAATTAATCAAACGTTGTTGCGTGTTAACAATTTCCGTCTTTGGTAAATTCGAACGTTGCCCGAATTTTCCCCAGAAAGAGTTTAAGCATAGTTTCGCGACCGAGCGTAGACCGGAGTTTTGTGCGATGTTGTGCTTTTCAAGAACGATACCTTCTCTCTCCTCGTACTCACGAAGATAACGCTCTTTAGCATCTTCATCCACGCATTCGCTCGGCCATCCACTAGCCTCCTGTTTTAACTGTAAAAATGTATTTATATAACCGGTAAATAAACCCCCTTGACGTATAGAAGGATCGTACCGAGTGACATTGTACTGCCATATCTCGCTAACCCTTGTTACAAAATATCCTTTTTCAATATGCTTTTTGTAGTTCGCACGATATCCATGTACCCTCGAATTCGCGCTCGGAAGGAATATGAGTGCACTCGGTGTGCGAAAATGTCTCGCTACAAGTGCGGCATAACGCGAATAACAATTTACCCTGTACCCGATACGGTAATACAGGATGAAAGAGATCTTGCGGAGGGAGTATTTTACAACGTATGATTCCTTCAAGTGACTCGAAATTATACCCCGGTGCCGTTCCAATTATTGTTACGCATTCCTCGCCAACGTATACTGTTGGATGTCCAATCGGGAAGACGCCTGTTTTTAATACATACGGATACAATGAACACACATCCACGTACTGTATTTTCTCGCTCTCTGTAATCTCATATCGGGTTACAATATTTCCCGTGCGTCCACCGTAGAAGGCCTGACGAGGATCGAGCGGTTCGTTTTCTACCGCTGGATGTTGTTGTAAATATCCCCGCATTTCGTCATTTTCCCGCACTTCGCGATCAAAATCACACTTCCATTTCTCCGTCACCCTGTATTTCCGTCTTCGAAGACGAAATGTCGTTGCGATGGTGTGTTCGTATCGTAAATCGATTGTATCAACGCGATCCAACGAAAGCGATTTATCGCGATTAATTTGAAAACAGCGCGGACACCCATGCCAGTAACATCCGTGAAACTGGAACACGTGATGTATGGTAGTAGCGTTTTCCACTGACTCATAATAACCGTCAACGCGAGTGCCATCGGGCAGACGATATTCCCGGCTTCGTCCTGCATGAATAATGTGATGACCGAGTTCACGCTCAATCCACAGCAGCTATTGTAGCGCCTTACGCGATTGCATATTCACACTCCTATAACCCCCTGT
>NW_028141527.1:0-31145 GCF_030444845.1 Prenolepis imparis | reverse complement strand
CCTGTTTCTAAGATGAAGACAACTCCTATATAACCTGTACTACATTCAGTCCTGTACATAATATGAAATAACGTCGTAAAACAAGGAAGGATTATACATAGCAAGAATATAGAAAGAATTAATATTAATCTTGGAATAAGAGTTAAGAAGTTACGTTCGGTACGTACAAAAATTACATTTTATTGTTATCGAACACCCTTTCTTACGATATGACGTTGGATAAGCAATCTTTGCTTATATATTCGAGTATTTTAGCAACGCGAGACAAGTGGATCTATGTGTAAGATACATTTAATTAAAAGTGAGTATTGTTGATGTTATGTTTTCATAGTTTATAGGTAATAATAAAGGGTATTTTTAACATAAGTTTAATAATTTTTTAATTAATCAACTTTTTCCTTTTTACAGAATTTTTGCTAGAAATAATGCATGCTGTGCAACATACATACTAAGTGCTGGGATCATATGGTGTAATTACATTATGGAATATTTTCATTTTGTTATTTGTTATCTTATTGTTCGTTGAATCTACAAGAATCCTGAATTATTATGATGATAATTATACGGGTAAGGTGCAGTTTACACAAAAGATATCTTCTCATCACGCTGCTTATTAATATTGTATCATGTTTATTTTCATTTCAGCAGAAGACGGTTAGGTTTATAATAATAGATTTATAATAATAGATAGATTTATAATAATCAGCAAACCACAGATTCAAGATGCACCGAGTGTCAAGAGGAAATCCATTACAGAACACGAGAATCTTTTAAGTGAGAGCTAATATTACAGTCTCCGCTAATAGAATCTTGTGATTTATAATGGTATGATCAACGCCCACTCATTCATTTGCAGAGATTCTTGAAATATAAATGATTTCATATTATTGACATTAGAAGATTTAAAGACATCCTGTACTGCTATTAAGTGAATATGTCTGGAAAGGTGCTGCTTAACATATACTTAGAGGCAGCATATTGTATTATATATATTACATGTATCTCTTATGTACATATAAAAATCTGTTAATACTTTATTTTTAATCATATATAAAATTTACATTTGTATTAGACAGTGTATTTATACATATAACTTTATGGAGAAATGAATCTATATCGCTATGATAATTATATTTGTAATAATTATACTTAAGAATTTACATCTATGTATGTTATTTACAGGCAGCATACCATACGAAAGACATGTACAATTATAGAGATATAATTATTCTGATACCATATTTTGCCAAATTGCTTACACAACATCCATATCGTAAAAAGGGCAAAATACGTAAACTTCCAAATGCTTAATACTAAAAATACATACTATGATATTAATAAACGTTAAAAAATTTAGTATTTGAAAATAATAAGAAACGCAAATGTTCATTGTGATATTTCTATTTAATGGTCATAACATGTTATAGTAATTTTTGATGATGGGTCACATGCCACATTCACTTATAACATTTCATACTATTGTTTGCACTACAATCACTCTTATAAACCTAAGATTATATTTGAAATATATGACAGTAAAATATTGTTTGTTCCTTATATAAATATTTTACATTCTTAAAGGAAATAATAACAGTATCGATATCATTAATAATGTTAATAATATAAATCACAGTATCAGTCTCATTGTTGTAAAATATTTGTAATTTCACAATTGCACTTAAGACGCTAAAAATAATATAGTTCTTACTTTTTCAAAATTAAAACCAATTACTAATAAACTAAATTAAATAATATTTTTTAGCATTTTATAATACTACATTCTCAAACGAAATAATAACATTATTAGTTTCTTTAATAGTATTAATACTATGAAAGACTGTATCAGTCCCATTATTGCAAAAAATTTGTACTTTTATAATTGCACTCTTATTTGTATTCTTGGGTGCTTTCGCGAAAGATCAAAATGATCCAGATTAAAATGATCCGTGCATTCCGTGCGTTGTGATTGGTCAAATCTGAAATTTCATTGAATAAAATTTCAATGAGATTGACTCTCATTGTAACTTTATTCAATGAAATTTCAGATTTGGCAACGCACGGATCATTTTAATCTGGATCATTTTGATCTTTCGCGAAAGCACCCCTTATTAAAACGTTGAATGCAATATACTTCTTACGCTTTTCAAATTAAAATCTTAATTATCAATATTTTCTTAGCATTTTGTAATAAAGTAAAGTAATTTGTACGAATCTAGTAATCTTTCGCTATTATTTGCAATGTTAAAATAATATAAAAACAGAATTACTTTTAAACAGTATAAAAAAATAGAAAAGATCCTTGTGAACGTTTTTAGAACGTGTTCTGTAGAACATCGCATTGAACTTATGACAACTCTGCAATACATAAAAAATAGAAATAATTAATATATTTGAAAGCTTTCATCTTCCTAAAAAAAACTAAACATTTTATATCTTGCTTGGATGTTACGATCTTCAAATATATGTGTTTTAATTTTTAAAGTATTTGTAATTATTAGCATAATAATAAATACTTACGTTGTCGTAAAACTTTCTGTTGATTATGAAGCCACGTTTTGATTTGTGGCGATGTACGTTTAGCAAGCAATGTATATTTTTTTTTAATTGTTTGAATATCTTGTAAAGATGGTAATTTCAGTTTCTCCATATATGTAGAAAATGCCTGTAGTGCTGTTTCCTTTTCTTCCTTAGACCAACGAATCCTTTTCGTTTTCCCATAAGGAGATGCTAAATGAAAAGTAGAGTATTATTTAAAAGAGTTTATAAAATATACATGAAAGCAGTAAATTGTAAGCATATATATGTATATAGGATGTCCGGCACGCCATGTGTAAGTAAGCTCCTAAAACTAAATACGATATAGTTATGTACCCTTTTGCATATTTCGCGATAAAAATAAATTATTGAATCTCAGCGAAACGCGTGCACAGAAATCAGTGTGCCGTGTTTCTTCAGTCATAATCTTAAGGAAAATTGCTACAATCTATTTACAATCGCTTAGCAATAGCGAGCGGTGCATGATAGGACCATGGAGACCGTGAAGGAATGCGGTTCAGCTTTATAGAGCAGTTTTAATTAATGCTATCCCATTTCCTAGCATATATGACATATAACATTTTTGGTCAAGCACATCATATTTAAATATTCGTGCAGAACTGTTGATTATTCAAGAAATCAACAAATTCGAATAATCAATTATAATAAATGAATATTTTAGATATAATTCGCTTGAAAATTTCAAATGGCATTATGTTAGAAAATGAGACTGCATTAATGCTAATCTGTATACCGTCCGCAGTTGCCACATACAAGCGATAAGACAGATTTTCTTTAAAATAGCTTCATAATACGACCATCGATTCCCGCGAACGCATTTGATAATATTATGCAACTAATTTTTGAATAAAAGATCTCCAAATTTATAAAATGGTACAGTTTCGTATTTAGTTTGCAAATTTGCACATCTGATATGCCTTAAATTATTTGATACTTTATGTATAAATTTTGTGAAAGATTGGAAAACAAATACCGCAAAACTTTATATTAAAAATTATATAGTCAATATATATGTTAATTATGAGAGTCATAAAAATATTTTTATACTAAAATTTCATAAGATAGATTTTACGAATTATTACAAATGTGTATATATAAATATTTACAGAGCATTTTAAGCATTTTATAATAGCACTTAAAAACATTAATTATATGTAACATTAATTGTATATAACAATGCTTTTAAAATATCTTATAAATCAATGAAAATACTCACTAGATCGTTTTCGTTTATTATTTTGCTTGTCCTGAATGTCGATATTATCAGAAATGTCTGAATTATCTGAAATAAATAATTTGTTATGTTAAAATAAATATAAGTAATAGTATAAAAATACATACAAAGAAAATATAAAATATAAGTTAGGAATGCAAAAGTGAAATATAGAAAAAATTCCCTGAAGATATACCTTTTTTTTCTGCTATGTTATTGTTAATAAAGCTCTCTTTTAGTACCTTATCATTTTCGGAATTGCTATCTGTTGATGAATCCTCAACTGGATTATTCGTATTACCTTGTACTGCTTCTAAGTATTGTGATATTTTTAATATGTCTCTACTAGCCAGTGGCTGCCTATAATGATCCTTGTGAATTTTGTCGGAATGGCCCATAAACATAGCCAGATCCGAAATATCGACATCGTTTAGATTTAATTGGATGCAATATGTTGCTACGTGCTTTCTCAATATTGTACCACGCAAAGTGGAAGATTGATTGGCATTACACTCTTCTGCAAATTTTCGTAGGCACAGACATGCTCTGAGATACTTATATCTTTCTTTATTATTTCCAGGCAATCCAAAAACATATGGATTTTTTTCTGATATTCCAGCTTGTTTCCGAAACTTTAAAATTAAAGTGATACTTTCAAATAAATCGTTTGATAATAAAACGGGGACTGTACGTCCTAATTTGCCTCTTATGCAAAATCTTACATATTTTTGGGCAATTTTCTTATTTTCTGTAGATAATGATTTGTACATGTCATTATGCATATTTTTATTTAATTTTTCATAGCTGTTGAAGTCCTCTATGAGAATTCTTTCAATTTCTCCTGCTCGCCGTCTATTGAACACATGTATGGAAGTTAGTGTTGCTTCAGCCAAAGAAATCCAGTGGCAATAAGAGAACGATTTGTATAGTTCCTTATAAGCATCAGATCGTTTTTCTTCTAAATGTCTGTACAATTGTCGAATATCTTCTAATGTTGGAAGATTAATTTTTTTACGCCTTTTGTAAGCCGTTTGTGTTTCTACAACAGTTGTATTGATGCTTGTTCCGACGTCAACGACTAATAATTTTAAAAAATCCTTGACTTGTTTTTTTTTTTCGACATTTTCTTTTTTTATACACTCTATAATGAGGATATTTCCAATATGTTTTAATAATGTTGATAAATTTGCTGCTACTGCAGGCGTTTCGTACATTTTTGTTTCAGAATTATATTTTGCAACTTTATTAATCGCACATATGCAGTCATCATATACCTTGGGATTATAGATTGATTCAAAGTTTTCGATATTTTTATTTATATCTTTCATCACCAAGAGGAGACGACCAACAAGACGTAATCGAGCACGAATCATATCGTGGTGATGTTGCGACTTATATTTCATGCACAATTTATTTCCATACAAAATCAACAATTCATCATATCTTATAGCACGAATCACTTCATCTTCCCGCAGGACTGGAAAAACTGTTTTCCTTAAAAGTTCACTTGCGGATGGATGTAATCTGCATGTGATCTTTCTACCCATAACCATAATACATCTATTTGTTGTAAATTTTGTTCCAAAACAACTTCGAGAATGATGACGAATTGCATTTTTGGAAAAAAAGCCCTTGCATTTGGCGCAAGCAATAAAATTTTTAGCGGCTTTTTTATATTTTTCGTTAGGACGCCGACATACTATAAGTTGTCCATTATTCAATTCGGAGTTTATATTAAATTTGAAGTTGCCATTTTTCCGTAGCGTATCAATAATTTTTCTTCGTTCAGGATTTTTTTTAGGTAAAGCAGCAAATTTTTTTACATCTGACTCATTCCGATGTACTTTTTCTAAATGTCGCACTAGTTGTGTTTGTAACTTTGAGCAGAATATACAAAAATTTTGCTTTATAATTTTTGTATTTGAAGTTTCTACATGCATATTTTCGTCATCACATACTGATGTGCCATTATTAATTTTTGTGGCATCTAAACTGGATATTGAAGTCATGCTTGATATTGATTTTTGTATTTGTGGCGTTTCATCATCATTATTATCTAAATTTTGATCATCTTCTGACGGTATATACTCTGATCCACTTTCTTCATCCTCAACATCTAAAAAGCATGATATATATGTATAGATATTCATTAACTTGAAAGTTTTGTTTTGTCACTATGGTCTTGATTAATAATATCAGAAACAAGAAATAATATGCATTTTGCGAAATATGTAGAAATAAAAAATCACATTTAAAATTAATTGGGCATATTTTCTTTGGCTTCAATAATAGCTATAAAATTAATGTGATATAAACTAGGTTCTTAATTGTGCATTACTTACTATATTAATTTTATGGATATTTATTATTTATTGAAACAAAAGAAAAGTTTCCTTATTATTTTATAAATATAATCAATCTATTGCGTAATTTTATGAAAATAAGGCTGGGTTGTTCCAACCTCTTGATAAATATTTTACCTAACCTGAGATAGCATATGTTCGTCTTTTTTTAAAAACTTATCTGAAAAAAAACGAAGATATGCTGTCAGGTAAAATTTACCAAGAGGTTAGAACAATCGGCCCTAAGAGATGAAGATATGCTACCTGTGAGATAAAATGTATCATGGAGTTGGAACAACCGGCCCTAAGAGCCTTAACAATAACATATTTATAAAAATAACAATAAATTTTTTAAATCTACATACCAAGTGATGATGGTGATACTGGAACATCAATATTTGTTTCGCTGCATTCTTCAATCTCATTTTGACATATAGGCAGAATACATGTATTATCTTTTGGCATAGACAATTCATCTAAAGATAAATAAAATTTATTGTAAAATTGCAATGAAAATTACATTACTAAGACAAATATCAAACATGAGAATATCTTAAATGTAAATGCCGTTTAGTTGTATTCAATGTAATATTAAATTTTAGATAAAAATTTTTAAAAAATTAAGTTTCTGAGAAATAAGCTATCAAAAACCTACAAAAGTATCAAAAAATTACTGGTATAATAATAATTCTTTAATAATGTATTGTTAAAAAACTATTATACAAGAATTTTTAGCATTTATTAGCACATAATCTGTGATTAAAGACTAAGGAGCCTTAATAATAACATATTTATAAAAGTAACAATAAATTTTTTAAATCTACATACCAAGTGATGATGGTGATACTGGAACATCAATATTTGTTTCGTTGCATTCTTCAATCTCATTTTGACATATACGCAGAATACATGTATTATCTTTTGGCATAGACAATTCATCTAAAGATAAATAAAATTTATTGTAAAATTGCAATGAAAATTACATTACTAAGACAAATATCAAACATGAGAATATCTTAAATGTAAATGCCGTTTAGTTGTATTCAATGTAATATTAAATTTTAGATAAAAATTTTTAAAAAATTAAGTTTCTGAGAAATAAGCTATCAAAAACCTACAAAAGTATCAAAAAATTACTGGTATAATAATAATTCTTTAATAATGTATTGTTAAAAAATTATTATACAAGAATTTTTAGCATTTATTAGCACATAATCTGTGATTAAAGACTAAGGAGCCTTAATAATAACATATTTATAAAAGTAACAATAAATTTTTTAAATCTACATACCAAGTGATGATGGTGATACTGGAACATCAATATTTGTTTCGTTGCATTCTTCAATCTTATTTTGACATATACGCAGAATACATGTATTATCTTTTGGCATAGACAATTCATCTAAAGATAAATAAAATTTATTGTAAAATTGCAATGAAAATTACATTACTAAGACAAATATCAAACATGAGAATATCTTAAATGTAAATGCCGTTTAGTTGTATTCAATGTAATATTAAATTTTAGATAAAAATTTTTAAAAAATTAAGTTTCTGAAAAATAAGCTATCAAAAACCTACAAAAGTATAAAAAAATTACTGGTATAATAATAATTCTTTAATAATGTATTGTTAAAAAATTATTATACAAGAATTTTTAGCATTTATTAGCACATAATCTGTGATTAAAGACTAAGGAGCCTTAATAATAACATATTTATAAAAGTAACAATAAATTTTTTAAATCTACATACCAAGTGATGATGGTGATACTGGAACATCAATATTTGTTTCGTTGCATTCTTCAATCTCATTTTGACATATACGCAGAATACATGTATTATCTTTTGGCATAGACAATTCATCTAAAGATAAATAAAATTTATTGTAAAATTGCAATGAAAATTACATTACTAAGACAAATATCAAACATGAGCATATCTTAAATGTAAATGCCGTTTAGTTGTATTCAATGTAATATTAAATTTTAGAAAAAAAATTTTTTTAATTGAGTTTTTTGAGAAATAAACTATTAATAGTAAAACATACATACCAATAGTAAAACTTAACTTCTTAACGCAACTATCTACATTTTCAGACTCAAAAGTATTAGGTGAATCTATACACAAAATGAGAATATAATAATAACCGAATAAGAACATATTAGAAAAACAGGTAGGCCTATTTAAGTTTACAAATAGTAAATAATATATACTTTGCATACATATTATTTACTGTACATAAAACTTCATATACGAATTACAAAAAATGTTACATACACGGAAGAGAGATAGCCTCATCACTAATATTATCAGTTCCCAGAAAGTCATTCCTAACGTTCGTACTACATGTGTGTATATTTGTAGCATCTGTAAAAGTGTTATTAAAATTATGTTATCAGCAGTGTTGATGTTTTGGAAATATACTTTTTATAATAAAATTATACATTTACAGCAATTAATAATAACACAAAGAGATACTACAAAATATTACTTACCACTAAATATTATGTTATTATCATTTGTTTTATTATCATCATTTTCGTTTATTCTATCAGTCTTATTATCACAGCTTTTATTTATTCTATTAGTCTTCTTTCTATTTCCATTGTCAAAATTAACTTTTTTACACAATATATGTGGTACATTTTTTAATATATTTTTTTTTTAGTTCTAACAAGATACTTTTATCATCTATAATAATAAGAAAAGTTTGTCTATAATAATAAGAAAATTTTGTCTGTAATATAACACAACAAAAAAATATTTTAACTTACTATTTTTTGCTATAATACTTGCTACGTATTTGTACCCATCACTGTATTTAGCTTTTGTAACACCTTTATAATTAGTAACGTATTTTGAGTTGGATACGTAATAAATGCCATCTTCATATTGCACTAATGTATACATTTTGTCACTGCAATTTTCAGTATAATTTTACCGGATCGTTGAGTGTGATTAAAATAAATGAATCTTATTTTAGATTAATTAGAGACCGTTAAACTTTTCTGCCTTCATTTTATAGTATTAAGGCTGTGTTCCGAAATTCATCCAATGTTGAAAATCGTATGTACATACATACGTGACGTAAACTATAGAACCAGAGAGAAGACTGAGAGACGTCACGGCCCGGTTTTAGGTGATCCCTGAAAGCGATACGCCCTCTGTGGACATAGAAAACGTGGACATAAACTACATAGCCAATGTCCACGAATGTTCTCAGAGGGTAACGCATAATGTCCACAATTTTGGTTGAGATCCATGCTAATGTGCACGAAATGACGTATATATACAGTGGTGGTCAGTGAGGTTGCGGGACATATTTTTTTTTTAATAAGTTTATAAATGTGTAGTAAAATTTAAGATACAAATCTTTTCATGTGCTTATGCGTAAATATGAATGATCATGATGTCAAATTTGCGAATAATGCATAAGTACATGAAAAAATTTGTATCTTGAATTTTACTGCACATTTATAAACTCATTAAAAAAAAGTGTTGCAACCTCACTGACCACCGTACATATATTAATATCGCTCTCTCGCTCGCTCTCGCTCTCTCTCTCTCTCTCTCTCTCTCTCTCTCTCTCTCTCTCTCTCTCTCTCTCTCTCTCTCTCTCTCTCTCTCTCTCTCTCTCTCTCTCTCTCTCTCTCACACACACACACACACACACACACACACGCACACACACACACACACACACACTCTCTCTGATAGAACTTTAGTACTGTCGGTGAATATCGGAATGCACCTTAATTAAAGTGGCGTTTACAATGATTTTAAGCCCTAAAGCACAGTATAACTACATACAGTAGTGACAGTGCTAGAAAATCAGCGAGTAAATTTTCTTTTACGCATGCGTTAGCTGTAAGGCTAAGAACATGGCGGACTGTCATGGCGATATCACAATATTGTGGCGGTATATTGCTAACTTTCAACAATCACGTTTTATATACTGTTTTATAATTTTATCAATACATTTTTAAAATATACTAACATTAAAAACAGAAAATAATTTGCATTATTATCTTTATCTCATTAAAAAAGACTTTGCGTAAGACGTTATCGCGATTCTTAATGTTCAAATGAAGCGCCCGTAAGGCTTACAACATGGCTGACCGTCACGTGATCGACTCACGGCTACATCAAAGGAGCCGACAGCTACTGTCACTACTGTATGTAGTTATACTGTGCCTAAAGTCCGTATCAGACTATGGCGTATCAGGCGTCGATAACGCCTCGTTGTGATTGGCCAGATGTGTAAATAGAAAAAAGTTGATTAATTGAAAAATTATTAAACTTATGTTAAAAATATCCTTTATTATTACCTATAAACTATGAAAACATAACATCAACAATACTCACTTTTAATTAAATGTATCTTTTACACATACATCCACTTGTCTCGCGTTGCTAAAATACTCGAGTATGTTAGCAAAGATTGTTTATCCAACGTCATATCGTAAGAAAGGGTAATATTCCGTAAACTTCCAAAAGTTTGATACTAAGAACATACAAAATATGATATTAAATCAGAAACGAACGCGAGGTTAGGATCATACTGTCTGTATGACAGATATGGAGTATGTCAGATATGGAGTAAACATTCAATAGATGAACGCTCTGTTACAATATTTCTATTATTTAAATAATTAATTATTATTTATATAAAAATAAAGAAAATAATAAATTTTTATTTAAATAATTATTTAAATAAAAATATTCTTACATAGCGTTCTTCTACAATGCCTACTCCAGATATGACAGATATCCTAACCTCGCGTTCGTCCCTGTTTTAACATTATATTTTGTATTTTTAGTATCAAGCATTTGAAAGTTTACGGGATATTATTGCTCCTTCTTATGATATGACGATGGCTAAACAATTTTTGCTAAAATACGCGAGTATTTTAACAACGTGAGACAAGAAAATGTGTAAGACTCATTTAATTAAGAGTGAGTATTATTGTTATATTTTCATGGTTTATAAATAATAATAAAGATTTTGTTACACAAGGTTAATAATTTTTTAATTAATCAATTTTTTTCTATTTGCAATGGTTTTCTTCGCTAGAAATAATGCATGCTGTGCAACTCTCATTCAAGAACTGGGATAATTTTCATTTTATTTTCTTTTTGTGTGGAATCCTGAATTATTATGATGATAATTATACGGGTAAGATGCAGTTCACACAAAAGATATCTTCTCATCATGCTTCTTATCAATAATGTATCATGTTTATTTTTATTTTAGCAGAAGACAGTGATAGAAGAATAAGAATTTGCAAACCACAGATCCAAGATGCACGTGTCAAGAGGAAATCCATTACAAAGCATGAGAATCTTTTAAGCGAGAGCTAATATTGAAGTCTCCGTTAATAGAATCTTGTGATTTATAATGGAATGATTAACGCCCATTCATTTATTTGCAGAGATTTGTGAAATATTGATGATTTTATATTGTTGACGATTAGAAGATTTGAAGACAACTTGTACTGCTATTCAGTGAATATGTCAGATAGTGCTTAACAAATCATACTTAAAGGTAGCATATTGCATTATATGTATTACATGTATCTTATGTACATGTAAAAATCTAATTTTTTATTTTTAGTTATTTATTAAATTTAGATTTATATTGGACAGTGTGTTTATACATGTAACTTTTTGGGGCAATGTATCTGTATCGTTATGATAATTATATTTGTAATAATTATACTTAAGAATTTACATGTATATGTATGTACCGTCTCACATAATGCATATCTTGAAATATGGTGTTAAAATAATTAAATCTTTATAATTGCATATCAATGTTTCTCGTATGGTATGCTGCCTGTAAACAATTAAGAATGTACTTTACTCTTTCGTAATTAAAATCTCACGTATTTCTTAGCATCGTTAGATTTTGAATGCAAAAGAGTACAGTACAATTCTTGGTTGTTTACAAGGAGCACATATCATACGAAAAATATCTTTATACAATAATACAAATATATAATATATAACTATATGTATTTTGATACCATATTTCAAAATATGTATATGCATTAGGTGAGATAGTACATACATACATGCAAATCTTTAAGTTTAATTATTACAAATATAATTATCATTGTGACACAGATTTGATTGTCTAAAAAATTATATGTTCCAATATACAGCCCAATTTAATTATAAGATTGATTAATTGACTAAAACAAATATCATAGGATTTTTATCTTGTGATACAGATATGTATATACAGGGTGTCCCATAATTCGCGAACCACCCGTCAGTTGTAGGTAGAGTAGGTTAAACTGAGTCAAAAAGTCCTCTACCATTTTGCGATTTTCTCAATAATTAATGAGAAATAAATTAAAGAAAATCAGCATTAGATTTAATTAATCTAACACCATTTCAAGATATGCATTAAGTGAGATGGTACATACATACATGTAAATTCTTAAGTATAATATTTACAAATATAATTATCATAGTGATACAGATTTATTTCTCTAGAAAGTTATATGTATAAATACACTGTCCAATATTAATGTAATTTTATAAATGATTAAAAATAAAGTATTAACAGATTTTTATATGTACATAAGAGAGAGAGAGAGAGAGAGAGAGAGAGAGATACATGTAATATATATAATACAATGTGCTGCCTTAAGTACGATATGTTAAACATTACCTTTCCTTAGGTATTCACTGAATAACAGTACAAGTCGTCCTCAAATCTTCTAGCACGTCAGCAATATAAAATCATTAATATTTCAAGAATCTGCAAATGTGGATGAATGGGCGTTGATCATTCCATTATAAATAATAAGATTCTTTTAGCGGAGGCTGTAATATTAGCTCTCGCTTAAAAGATTCTCGTTCTTTGTAATGGATTCTTTCTTGACACTTGGTGCATCTTGAATCTGTGGTTTGCTGATTATTATAAATCTATCACTGTCTTCTGCTAAAATAAAAATAAATATACAATATTAATAAGCAACGTGAGGACAAGATATTCTTTGTATGTACTGAAAACTTACCTGTACAATAAGGATACCCATACAACTGTCATAATAACTCAGGCTTCTTTTAGATTCAACGAACAATAAAATAACAAAATATAAATATTTCCTAATGTAATTACACCGTATTATCCCAGCACTGTGGTATATGTGTTGCACAGCATACATTATTTCTAGCAAAAATTCTGTAAATAGAAAAATGTTGATTAATTAAAAAATTATTAAACTTATGTTAAATACCCTTTAGTATTACTTATACACTATGAAATCATAACAACAATACTCACTTTTAATTACTTGTGTCTTACATCCACTTTTCTCACGTTGATGAAATACTCGTGTATGTTAGCTCAAATTGCTTATCCAACGTCATATCATAAGAAGAAGCAATATCCCGTAAAGCTTTTAAATGTTTGATGTTAAAAACAATATATTAAAATAGGGGCGAACGCGAGGTTAGGATATCTGTCATCTGGAGTAGGTATTCTAGATTCTAGATGAACGCTGTTAGAATATTTCTATTATTTAAATAATAAATTATTATTTAAATAAAAATAAGGAAAATAATAAATTATTATTTCAATAAAAATATTCTAATATAACGTTCTTCTACAATGCCTACTCCAGTAAGTCCAGGTATGACAGATATCCTAACCTCGCGTTCGTCCCTGTTTATTATATTTTGTTTTTTCAGTATCAAACATTTGGAAGTATATAGGATATTGACTCTTCTTACTATATGAGGTTGGATATCCAATATGTTTACTAACTATGCGAGTATTAGCAACGTGAGATAAGTGAATGTATGATTAAGACACATTTAATTAAAAGTGAGTATTGTTGTTGTTTTCATAGTTTATATATAGGTAATAATAAAGGATATTTAACATAAGTTTAATAACTTTTTAATTAATTAACTTTTTTCTATTTACAGAATTTTTGCTTGAAATAATGCATGCTGTGCAACTGCACGCATACAAGTGCTGGCATAATACGGTGTGTAATTACATTAGGAAATATTTTTATTTTGTTATTTTATTGTTCGTTGAATCTAAAAGAAGCCTGAGTTATTGTGACAGTTGTACGGGTAATATTTCAGTACATACAAAGGTTATCTTTTCCTCTCGCTGTTTATTAATATTGTATCATATTTATTTTTATTTTAGCAGAAGACGGTGATAGATTTATAATAATCAGCAAACCACAGATTCAAGATGCACCGAGTGTCAAGAAAGAATCCATTACGAAGAACGAGAATCTTTTAAGCGAGAGCTAATATTACAGTCTCCGCTAATAGAATCTTGTTATTTATAATGGAATGATCAACGCCCATTCATTAATTTGCAGTGTCTGCTGAAACATTAATGATTTTCTATTTGTAACGTGTTAGAAGTTCGAGAAAAATACTATATTTTATTCCTATTCCATAAGACATCATTGAACATAGTAGTGTTTTAGCATGTCATACACAAATGTAGCATATTGTATATATTATCTGAATTACAAAATAATTAGTCTCTGAACTCTCATCCCCATCTTAGGTCTCTGGAAATAAATTCTCTACAATTCTCTACAGCAAACGAAACGAAATGAAGAACAGGTGAAAAATTATTCGTTTTTTGTTTTTATTGTTATTAATTTCTTTTTCTGATAAATTTGATTGAAATAAATAAAAAATTTTCTTGAATAAATCTTTCGGATTTACAAGAATGCAAATATTTTCTTAATTGCCTGTTTGTTTGATGAATGATTGCTATTCAATTTTGGAGTGTCGTTAAAACAACCGTTTTTTATGGGAATTAGTGGTGTCGTCATAATAGCCAAATAGTATAATGTATTGTACATAAATTTTGTACAATACATATTATACTATTTGGCTATTATGACGACTGTCGCTGTACTAATCGATCCATACTTAATTGCTTATACATATGTACCAGTGCATTTTATCACAAAATCATAAGTAATGTATACGTCAGGGAGTTAATGTACTCCTATGTATACAATAAAATACTTGGTTTTTTACTGTCGTCAAAATAGTCGATTGACATATATATATATATATATGTATATATGAAATATGTATAATATGATTTAGTAAGGGTAAACTGGGTAAACTGTTCTTATTTGTTGTCCTCTGTACAGATCAAACCGGTCGGTAATGTCATCATCCTCCAATTACCTCCGGGCCCACCGAGCCCACTTGGTAGACACGAAAATTTACCCAGGGCTGTCGGTCTTTAATAGTACCTCGTCAGTGGTTGTGTTTACGTAATCTGTAGAGAACCTCGGCGAGTCGCATGTGGTGGTCCTCTAGGCTGTTACCGTATATTACTATATCGTCCAAGTATACGAGACATTTGATCCCTTGTAGTCCCGTCAGCACGGAGTTCATTAACCGTTGGAATGTAGCTGGCGCGTTCGTTAACCCGAATGGCATTCGATTGAACTCGTAATGTCCATACGGTGTGGAAAATGCAGTCTTGCATTTATCGGGCTCGGCCATGGGTATCTGATGGTAGCCCGACGCTAGATCCAAGGTGGTGAAGTACTTTGCATTTCCCAGTTGGTCTAGTATATCCGTTATGTTCGGTATTGGAAAAGAATCGCCTATGGTTAAATTATTAAGTTTCCGGAAATCTACAACTATGCGTAATTTTCGGTTTCCTTCCGCATCCGCTTTTTTGAGGACCACAAGTAAAGGCGCATTCCATTGGCTGTTACTAGGTCGGATTAGCTTGTCCTTCAACATGCCCTCTATTTGTTTATTTATTTCTTTTTTGTGTTTCTCCGGCAATCGGTATGAGCGTACATTTACAGGTGCACTGTCAGCTCGGAGCGCGATTTCGTGTGACGTAGTCGGAGTGCAAGTCAGCGCGTCTCCTTTAAGGTAAAACACGTCACCGAATTCCTCACAGATTTGAAGCAATGTTTTTTCTTCTTCTTGATTGAGATGTTGTAGTCGGAGTAAATTTTTTATTTGCTCTCTGCGGGAGAGTGTAGGCGCTTCCTGGAGAGGCGGGACATTCTCTCTTCGAGCCACCGTGTTCGTAATTTCCTCGACGTTTACCCATGGAGTTGACATTTTAATGTATTTTTCGGTTGTATTTATAACGCTAATCGGGCATGAAAATTCTTCTGATTCTACGAGACAGTGTCCGATAAATACTCCGGGCAGCATTTCTTCGGCGCGTACCACGCCTACCTTATTCGAGTCGGTGGTGGCTCGGATGATTGTTCCGCTTCGCGGCTTCAGCATTAGCGCGCGGTACGGGCGTAATTTTAATATTGTCTCTGCTAGTTGTAGCTGTTTTTTGGATGCGTCTTAATAAGTCATTCTCTCGTCGCATTAACTGCAGCTCGCGCTCCATCAATTGCTTATCTCTCCGACACAACTCCATTTCTCGTCGCAGATATTCGACCTCAGTGTCGATCACGCTCGGTTCGTCTACTTCCTCGTTACTCTCCTCCTCACTCGGCACCCGCGACATCCATCCTCCCGCTGGATCTCTCTCAAAAAGTCTGGCTATTAATTCATTTTTCGCGCCAGTAGTCGCCAGGCCCTTCCCTCGCAGTATCGCTTTAAGTTCGTTGACGGTGAAATTGTTTGCGTCTTTCTCAGTGCTTGCCATTCTCTCTCGTCAACCAATTTTCATAACAATCGCGAAAAATCAATACTTGTGGAACAATTATCAATTATCGATTTCGCGTCGCAGCCGTTCACTGCCCTTCGCAGCGTCAACTCACGTCAGATCCCGGCTGAGCCCCCAAAATTGTAAGCGCAGATGAACGGCAGTAAAGAAATTGTTCTAAATCCCTCAGTGAAAAATAAGATAGAATATATTTGGCTCAAGATACAATATAATTTGGCAATGTCAACGGTATTAAATTCGAGCGAGGACTGTTCCTTCCGACAGTTAATCGGCTGTATTTATTTCTTTCGCTTAGACTTCTAGATAATTCTTGACTTTTCGGTTATTGCTTTGTCTTACGACCTCGTCAAGGTAATCGGAGATATTGTTTTTACTTGGCTGTCTCACGAAACAATCCGAGTCGACTTACACTGTTTTTGTTTGCGTCCATATTATAATGCCGAGTTTGTCTCGAGTAAATATAACGGTCGAGACAAATACTTTTATTATCGATTCGCAATATCTAAGATAAATTATTCACGCGATACAATATTATAATTTAAAATAATTCCGATCCTACATTACTTTGTCGTATCTTTCAATTTTATAGATCTGATGCACAGCATGACAAATCATTATGTAACACGTAACGTATAATTTCACGATACATGCTACAATCGCATGATAACGTATTATCTTCTTCACTTCTTGGAAAATGTACATTCCTATATGATTATGTTTTCTTAAAATACAATTTATAAATATGTAAACAAACATGTGCAACAGATGAATGAAAATGTCTATATATTATTATTTATCAATTTATACACTTAATTATTAATGAAGAATTTTGATTAAAGTAGCCAATCTTTTCTAATCTTTCAATCCCGAAAATAAAAAAACAAGATAAAAATCATATTTTTGACAAAAGTTGTAAAATAAACATTAAACTGAGTAAATGGCAATATGAGCCTAGGCGCTGTTAATAGGGCGCAATTTTTTAAAAAATTAAATGTATTATATAAGCATTCAAACGCACATCGTTTATTTAGATCCAAATTATCTTAATAAAATATTCGCGGACGTTTCGGATCCTTCTTAGGGCCATCTTCAGCGCAAAAAAAAACCTTAATACCGAGATTAACATAGAATTTGTAGGTGAAGGATATTACAAGACACAACATAAGCAATTGATTATCGCAAAATAATTGTGTAAAATAAATGTAAAAAAAGATACAACACAAATATACAAATAAGCAAATGGCATTAAGACATGTGGTTTTGAAATAGAGAAGCTCTAAATAAGAACGTGTAATGACGTTTGTACCGCTTTCCATTTTGTTCGTATCTATACAGGTGTAATTATACAGAATTTTTAAAATTGATGTTACAGCTAATAATGTCATTTTATGAGAAATTTTATTTCTGTAAACGGGTGATGTTTTGTAGTTGTTTGTAGACGTTTGTACCGCTTTCCGTTTCGTTTGTACCCCTACAGGTGTAAATATATCGAATGTTCAAAATTGATATTAGAGCTATTAATGTCATTTTTGGGATATTTCAATTTTGTATACGGATGCTGTTTTGTAATTGCCTGCAGACGTTTGTACCGCTATCCGTTTTGTTTGTACCCCTACAGGTGTAAATACACCGAGTTTTAAATATTGATGTTACAGCTAATAGTGTCATTTTTTAAGATATTTTAATTCTGTAAACGAATATTGTTTTGTAATTGTCTGCAGACGTTTGTACCGCTATCGGTTTTGTTTGTACCCTTACAGGTGTAAATATACCGAATGTTCAAAATTGATATTAGAGCTAATAATGTCATTTTTGGGATATTTCAATTTTGTATACGGGTGCTGTTTTGTAATTGCCTGCAGACGTTTGTACCGCTTTCCGTTTCGTTTGTACCCCTACAGGTGTAAGTATACCGAATGTTCAAATTTGATGTTACAGCTAATAGTGTCATTTTTTAAGATATTTTAATTCTGTACCGAATATTGTTTTGTAATTGTCTGCAGACGTTTGTACCGCTTTCCGTTTTGTTTGTACCCTTACAGGTGTAAATATACCGAATGTTCAAAATTGATATTAGAGCTAATAATGTCATTTTTGGGATATTTCAATTCTGTAAACAGGTGCTGTTTTGTTACCATCTGCAGATGTTTGTGTTGCTTTCCATTTTGTTTGTTATATTTCAATTTTGTATACGGGTGCTGTTTTGTAATTGCTTGCAGACGTTTGTACCGCTTTCCATTTTGGCATTCACTTCCCCAAACAAATTTAACTTGACTTTCTGTCAGCGCGTAAAGGGGCTTTGCCAAAGAAGAAAATCTTTCACAAATTTCCTATAATACGAACAAAACCCTAAGAAACTGTTTCTTTGTATGGGGGATCGGCCAATCTTTTACGGCAACAATCTTTTCCGGATCCGTAATCACGCCCTCTTCGGAAATTACGAGAATATTTTACATTTTTTTGGAAGAGAATACATTTTTTTGGATTAATTTTTAAATTAGCTTCTTTTAATCGCGAAAATACCAAATTTAAATTTTCGAGCATTTCTTCAAAACTTTTTCCAAAAATTATTACGTCATCCAAATATACCAAACATATTTTTGATAATAAACCGTGTAAAACTTTCTCCATAAGTCGTTCAAATGTCGCGGGGGCGTTACATAAACCGAACGGCATTACTGTAAATTGCCAAAGACCTCTGCCGATCGAGAAGGCCGTCTTTTCTTTGTCCTCCGATCGGACTTTTAGTTGCCAATAACCACTTTTCAAATCTAATGTGGAAAACCAACAATTACCTGTAAGTTGATCTAAAATGTCGTCGATTCTGGGAAGGGGGTATGAATCCTTTACCGTGATATTATTCAATTTCCGGTAATCGACGCAAATCTTAAACTGCCATCCTTTTTCCTCACCATGACAGCCGGAGAAATCCAGGGACTTTGTGATTCCTCAATAACTCCTTGTTCTCTCATATCCTCAATTATTTTATCTACTTCCTTCCTTAAATGAATTGGAATTCGACGAGGTACCTGTTTTATGAGGAGAGAGTCTTTCACATTGATAACATGTTCAACAACATTGCAATTGCCAGCCACAATAATTTCAGAGAATACATCACAATAATTATTTAAAAAGTTAGCAAAAATTTCTTTTTCTGTATTTTTTAAATTTATTGAATTATTTTTGAAAAGTTCTTTTAAAATAGATGGAATTTCATAAGAATCTTCGATTCGAGAGCAATTATAAATTATTTCTTTATTTGATTCCAATTCTTAAATTCATAATCAAAAATATTTTCTAAGTTAATTTTTTGAAGAAAATCGGCTCCCAATAAACAATTATCTTTTATGGTGGCAACGAACATAGGAAATAAAATCGAATGCTTTCCAACCTCTACTCTAACCTCTACTTGAAATTCAATTGATACTTTTTCTCCCGTCGGATATCTTAGATTGCAATTTTCAACTCTAACCTTTTTAATATCTTTATCTATTAACTCTTTATTAATAACAGAAACATTGGAGCCCGTGTCTATTTTCAAAGAATAATCTTTACCATTTATTCTTCCATTGTAATAGAAATTATTTTGTCTAATTCTAGCAATATCAAAATTAATAAAACGATTCACTGTCGGGGCTTTTTGAGAGAAAGTCGAGCTCACCCCGCGTAGCTCGACTAAACCGCGTTTCCCTTCTCTTCAGGGCATTCTGACCGGAAATGCCCTGTTTTCCCGCACGTCCAGCATTCCCTGCCTTTCGAGGAAAAATTACTCCCTCGCCATTTCTCTTTCGAAGGACCCTTCTTATCGTGATTTTTCCGCGCGCTATTTTTATCGCTCTTATCACCGTTCCCGTTTTTCTCATCATGATCTTTCCGCGCGCCGTTCCTCTCCGCCTTTTGATAAAAATTCGCGCTATTAAATTTTCCGTAATTAGATTTTGCGAAATTTTCTCTCCTTTTCTCAAAATTTTCTCCCTGAATAATTTTTACCGTTTTTGCTCTCTCAAAGGCCAAATTTAAGGAGGTTATTCCTTCTAACTGAAGGGTCCTCCTCAAGAAACCATCGAAGAGAGCCGAAATAAATTGCGCGCACGCGATTTTATCCCTTACTGCGTACGGACATTCGGGATATGCAAATCGTGACAACCTTTCCAACTCAGCACCAAAAGAAGCAAGATCTTCCCCAAATTTTTGTTTTCGATTCGTAAATAACGAAAGTAGATATACTATGAGAGTTCTAACCCAGGTCCTCTGAGGGGGGTGCGGGGCGCGGGGGGTTTTCCGAGACGAGGGGTATGACGTCACGCGGGGTGGGGGTATCTCGTAGGCGCGGGGGCTGACGTCACGCGGGTGGAGGGGGATGTTTCGACAAAAGAGGGGGAGTTTTCTGAGTGCAATATTTGTAGATGGTATCTTTACGACTTTTTTATGAGGGTTCTTAGACATATTCCCCAAAAAGGTATAGAACAAGCGCCGATGATTGACAATTTTGTACCCTCGTTAATATAATTTTATTATGGAAGCGCCGATGTCCGGCTGCTCGAACTTGTCAACGGAGCGTTCTAGAGTTCATTAAAACTATGTTTCCCATTTTATGGACATTTTATAGGTGCAAATGTAAAAGCGTTGATGTTCGGCAGCTTTGTACCCTCGCAGAAAATCTCCCATAAACGAGAGCGAAACATCTTCCATAATATCTTTTAAGGAAAAATTGCGACGTATCGGCGCCAACGTTCGGCTGCTCGAATTTTTATAAACAGATAGCGCTCGATTTTATTACTATGATATTCCTTTGCGATAATTTTGAGAGGGATAGGGCTGAAGCTTATGGAGAGTGGGTCTCCGCGTCAAAAAGTCTTTAGCATTCGACGAGTTAAAGTGTCCTATGCGAAGTGTCAGTGGCACAGTGCAGTGAGTTAAAAAGAAATGGAAAATAATAATTTCGAGAGAATATTAGACGAGTCATCTGATGAAGATCACGAGTTGTCGGATAACAATGTAGACGAATCTGACGAAGATCATTGTTGTTGAGTGACAGTAATTATATTAGTGATCGCAGTGAGGACCTTACGGATATTCACGACAAGGTAGTGTCTAATTCACAAATCCTTGCGCTAAACGGACGTACAAAAGTTTGCGCCATATACTTTTATTATTCTACGGGTGGTGCTCTGGCTTTATCTACTTCATGTATGATCTCTATTCAAGATTTCGGACACATGTATGCTGTACGAAAGCATGTGATTAAATTACACAATGCAGTGGATTGCCGATGGTGTTGCTATTGTAGAAAATCATTGTGTCAGATATTTCCATGTGATATGTGTCCTATTTGCACAAAATAAACTTTTGGAGATTGTGCTGGGACACTTAAAGTGAGAATTCTACAAGTGTTGTGAAAATGGCGAGTCAGAAAAAATCGAAGGTGTCTTCGGTGGTACAGTTTCTACGAAATCGTGAACTCGGTGTACAGAAACCCCAAACAAAAGATTTGGCCCATTTTATAGAAATTCATGAAGATATTTTAAGAACAACTGGCGGTTTATCTAAATGCTTCAGAGCACACAACAATATCAAATGCTTTCGACGTCGCTATAAAAGCTGTGTGGTTTACTTTAAAGGATCTGAGAACCCATATATTGGTCGAATGGATATGCCATCACCATCGGCATCATGCGAATCATCGGATTATGATTTTTCGGACAAAGGTATTGAGGAACCATTATAATTTTTCAGACCGAGATATTGAGGAACCATATTCTCCCTAATCTATCATGGAGGCAGTATGTAATACTTGTAAGTATTTATTTAAATAAATTAAAATATTTATAAATTAATAAAAAAAAATTTTCTGTTATGCAGAAGGGACCCCTTGCTGTCCCATAATGGTCCTCTACCGCCTCGCTGCCACCGCCCCACCACCTCGCAGCCGCTGCTCAACCGCTTGCCGCCGACGCATTAAAAATTTTTATATTTTGTATTTTAAATTTATATTGTTTATCTATTTATCTTATTATTTGTATTTTTCTTATATATTCATATTATATTATTATATTTTTTATATTTTTATATTATATTCATATTATATTATTATATTCTTATATATTCTTATATTTTAAATTTTAAATTCACATACACACATATTCATACGCACACACACACACGCACACACACATACACACACAAAATTATAAATATTACACATACCTATTTTATGAATAAAAAAAATTATTTTAAACATAAAAACACATATTTTACTTTAGAATAATTCCTCTCTTTCCTCCCATTTATATTAAGAATATTATTATAAAAGAATTATTATAATTAATATTGGAAAAAAATATTTAAAAAAAAAATCTCCTTCGCATGCACCTCGCGCTATCTCTTTCTTCTCTCTCGCGCTATCTCTCTCACGGTTCCTAGCCTCGCGCTATCTGTCACTCTTTCGTGTACCTCGCCGCGACATATCTCTCCTTCACATGCGCTATCTCTTTCTTCTCTCACGCTACCTCTCAGTCTCTAGCCTGGCGTTTCCCCTTCCCCGTATGACGTCAGGACCCCGCAAGGACCCCGCAACAAGTTATGTATGAGAGCTGCTTACGGGTGGGAGAATGGAAATGCATGCAAAAATTACATCATAATTTAGACTTTAAAAACTCTTTATTTATATATTTTTTCTAACATATTATGGACTAAAAATTAAAGCTGCCAGCTCACAATCGATGAGTTGATGTTTATTGAAGGCGTCGCTAGCGCGTATTACATTTGATACTTCTTTAGGATTCTCGTTACATTGGACGCGATATTTGAAAATTGTGTAAATTTAACATCGACTGTCTCGGTAATTTTAACCAATCGATCAAAAGATACATCAATGCATGGATCGAGATCGAACATACGGTGTAACGTCGATTCGATCATCATCATACATACATTTGAAGATTCGAGACTTATGAGTTTGGCGTTGTTAATCGTATGAACTCGCATTGTTAGCGGTCCAACGCTTATAAAACTGTGGACATCATTAGAGTCGTTCCGAAGAAAATTTTAAAGTATCATCGAATATGAAATTTTTATGCTTTTATTCCATATATTCCTACAATTTTTTTTGAAGATCTTATATTGAAAATTATTGTATGGAATTCACAAATTTGACATAATAACTTTATAAAAGCGTATTTATTTCGTTTTTAAATCGGATTTTTTTTTATGCAAAGAATAATATTATAAAATCGTAAATCCCCTTACTAATCTTGATCATTGAATAAATCTCACCATTTATCTACATTTCCCTTCAATCAGAAATTTATATAAATTTAAAATCATACTATATTATCGTATGCAATTAATTATAATTGCGATTTAGTGCGATTATTTATATTTATAGTAAAAAATGGAAAAATGTTTATATTTGTTTTATTTGAATATAAATGCATAACGAGAAGACTAGAGGAGACCGGGACTAGTAGGTTCAGTTCAAAGATATTATAAAACCTTTATTAAAGATATTAAAATATCTCTTTTGTTATAAAATATATTTTTTTTTGTTTTGAACACGCGTTTAGATTGGTCATCACTAATTAAATAAAAATATATTATATAACTAATTTTTATCAGATCTATATTGATATTTTATTTCTTCTAATATAACAATATTAATATGTGTGCAATTGAAAACTATTAAAATCATCAAAAAAGCCCGATCTCTAAAAGTTAATAAATTATATAATTTTTTCCGTGATTCACGTATATGGCACCACTGTGCGACATCTCTCTCGCGCTATCTCTCGTAAACACCTCACGCTCTCTCTCTCTCTCTCTCTCTCTCTCTCTCTCTCTCTTTTAAGCATTCTCATGGTCCTTTCCGCAGGTATAAACAAAACAGCGTATGGCGTATAGCATTACGGTGAGCGCTGATGTCCTACCGCTCGAATTTATAAACAGATATTTATTACTACGATTTATCTGATGGGGCTGAAGCTTATGGAGAGAGGGTCTGTCTCTGCGATGTTCATCACAAAGTTTAAAGCAGTCGCTGAGCTAAGTATCGCTAAGTGTCATCGAGCTAAGTTATTAAGTGCAGTGCAAAATGCCTTTTGGATCGGGAGACATTTTGGGCTCAAATTTTTTTTTAACAAGAATATCCTTAGGACTTCATGAAATAATAGACATAATATCTTGGAAGACCCACCTGCTAGAAAATTTATTGAGGACTCTGTTCCTTATATTCACAATGCCGGTAAGTTTTTATTATTATATAATAAATTTGTTTATTAATATTATCTACCAAATTTGTCGATTTTCAGAAAATAACCGAGGAATCCATCCAAATCGGTGGATACCTTAATCATCGGCATATAGAACAAGTACGAAATTATCGGTGGTGCGATCGGCGGGAATTGGCCGAGCTATGGGACGACGCGGAGGGGATCGTGGAATGGGCACAGGATTACTAGTGAGATGCAGTGATGCAAGATTTCACGCGCGACAGCCACTTCGCGACAGCCATCTTGCAGTGGAGGGGGTAGGTCGGCAGCACAGAGCGCACCGAAAAGATGAGAACCCTTGTCCTTCGAACATATGTAGAAGAGGACAGGTATATATCTTTTGTCCTTTATTTTATTTTGATAGAATAGAGCTACGAATTTCGAGCGAATCCGGAATACTGGCGATAGCGAGTAGGCGATGCGACCCAATATGCAAAAAGAAAATATAAAATATAATATAAAAAATATATTTAATATTATAAAATAATATTAATAAAATTAATATATTTTAAACATAAATTAAGTAACTTATATTTAAAATTTTAATTAAAAATAATTATTAATTAATAATAATTATAATTAATAATTATAAGTATATTTTATATATAAAAATCCACTCTTGGCCATTATATACGCCTTTCTATTAAAAAAGATTTTTTATCTTTAAAGAAATAATTGTAATAAAATAATATTTTAATTTATAAATATTGTTTAAGATTTTATTCTTTTTATTCCCTATTTATTTTGTACTAATGTACGACGTACATTGTTGCTCAACGGAAACCGCGAGAAGGTGGTGGTTTCTTCCGTCAAAAAATTTAAAATATTGTATATTGGGAAATGTCATTATTAAAAAAATATTAAAATTATAAAATAATAAAAATAAATAATTAAGTAATTAAAATAAAAAAAAATTAATAAAAAAATTAATAAAATAAATAAAAAAGAAATAAAAAGTCAATTATATATAATTAATTAATAAAAAGTGAATTGCATCCCAATATACTTCGTCATATAAATATATTATGTGTATGTGTGTGTGTATATATATACATATATGTTTACATTGTATGCATATATATATATATATATATATATTATATATTATATACATATATGCATATAATTGTATACGTATATATATATATGTATTTATTTATATATATATATTTATTATATATTTATATACACAATTTTCTTACATGCTTATAAGCATGACGTCTTTTAAATAAATTGTATTATTAGTAAGACGAGGGACCAGGTATATCGGCAACATCAGCGTCTGCAGCATGTAGCTTTAAAATATTTTTATTTTTTTACAGCAGTAGCATATAATTTGTCCGCCGACATAAGAAACAAATGTTTTTCATTAACTTGCATGTTTATAGCTGTTTCTCCCCTCGTCTTTAATGCAGATTTAAATACACAAATAGCATTAACAGAAGCCGACGAAAATTTATTACGTTTTTTTGTTTTTACATTATTTAAAAGAGAAAACATTCTCTCCGGATCGGCATTAGAATTTGGAAGCGATCTAATAGTATTTATAACATTTTTTAAATTAGGATATTTAGCATTATTATTGGTGTCTCGACGTTGTAAAATTTCTTTCCAAGCATTATCAAAATTTAATTTAGTGAGGCTTTGTTTTTCTTCCATTGTAAAATCTGATGCTAATGCAATCCATTCTTTTTTTAAAGCATCTTCATCAAAACCGCTAATAGTTTTAATGACGAAAGAAACGTTATTGAATGATGTTTCTCTATTATAAAATAAGCTTACAAATGGTTGATAAACTATTAATTGTGATAAAAATGTGTCATTTATTGGTAATCTTTTACGAATTTCTTCTGCAGCAGTCACATAAAATGTTAAACAATTTTCTCGAATAATTTTAACAATGTCTACGTGACCTTCCAGTAGTAATTCGTTAAGATATTCCTCACATTCTGAACCCAAAATAACTTCATTAAGATCTTTTTGATTCTCCTTTAGAGAGAATGCAATATTTTCAGAAAATGATTGTAAATGCTCTTCTTTTAAAAAATTTTTGCAGATTTGGAAAATAAATTTTTTGGATTTTGGTTGTAATAAATGAATTCTGGTTTCTAATGCTTGAAAAAATGCATTAAATGCATTAAAGAAATTTAAAGTATATTTTAAAAAAAGAAAATAAGCTTTTAGTTCTACGTTGTTCATCATAGACTGTAGATATTCTCCAGAATTTTTTTTTTCCCTTACAACCATTTCGGTAAGAAAATATTTAATTGTATCCCAAGATTCAAGAAGTCGTTCGACACATAAATAATGAGACAGCCAGCGTGTATCACATAATTTTAATATTTTGCGATTTGTTTCTTGGAAACATTCACAAAATTCTCTGAAAATTGCTGTACGTTTTGGGCTGCTGTTCAAATAATTAGAAATTTTTTTAATAAATTCATTGCAATACGCAGGTATTTTATTACATGCAGTATGCGCTGCTAATGCAGCGGAGTGGCAAGGGCATGTTAAAGTTAGTAAACGTGGACATAGTTCTTCCAACTTTTTTTTGAACGATAAATATTTCCCTGTCATAACAGATGCGTTATCGCACAATAAGGCAACAATATTTGGAAATGGTATCTGCAGTTTCCACATTTCACATTTAAATGCCTGAAACAACTTTTCTGCGCTTGAATCTTTGGCATCAATATCGATTAATTTGACTAATTGCGAGCGAACATCTAATGTCTCCGAATCAACGTATCGGACAAAAAAAGTCATCCATTTATTATTAGATATGTCTGATGTTTCGTCAATAAAAACTGAAAACTTTGTATTTTGAATTTTATTGACGACACGATCCGTCTCAATCGGACACAAAACGTTTGTAATAATGCTTTTACATTTCGTTCGAATCATGCTCATGCTTTTCAATACGTCAGGATCTTCTCCTATTTGTTGAAAAAATGTAAGAATCTCTGTTGCATTTTGATGAGAAATGTTTTTATCAGCAATTAATGCTGCATATCTGATTTCCGCGGATTTTTTACGCTCATTAAATGGCAAAAGAGATTTATTTTGCATATTTAAATCTTCTAAATTTCATTGATTTTTTTCTAGATATTTTTTATATATATTTATATGTGTTTTGGATTCTGCATGACGATGGATTTGCGATAAACTACTAGCGATAGATTTATCGCAAATCAAACAAAAAAATAAACTTTCATCATGTGGCACTTCACGCAACCAAAGTTTAAATTCTTCAATATCTAACCATTCTTTTTTAAATATTGATTTACGCGATTTTTTTATTGGTATCTCAACATTATCATTACTATTATTATCAGATGATAATGTATTCTTTTAATATTATTTTGTTGATACGCGGAGTCAGCATGTCTTAATATGTATGTTGAATTGCACGAAAAAGTTTTATTGCATATACTGCAATAAAATAAAGACTACTATCAGATAATACTTTACATATCCAAGATTTGTATCGGTCGTCTGTAAGCCAAGCTTCTGCAAAACTTCGCTTACACGGGGCTTCGTCAATTCAACACACATTTTTCGTTACTTTATACTATTTGTTAAAGCGAAATATATATACTGATCAAGAGCTAATTGCTCGAAAACGAGAAATGTTTATAGTAAAACGGTCTACAGCTGACTCGACGAATTTCGAAGACATAAATGTCAAAAACCTGTCGCTAGATTGTTATTGTGTCAAACAGCTGATTGGAGAGCTGCTTGACAAGACGAGACGCGCGGTAAAACGATCAACACGCGCAAAAAAGGTAAACACGGCTCGTCGGGAAGCCGAATATAATGATTGAAATACATTTCCCAATATACAATATTTTAAATTTTTTGACGGAAGAAACCACCACCTTCTCGCGGTTTCCGTTGAGCAACAATATGTACGTCATACATTAGTACAAAATAAATAGGGAATAAAAAGAATAAAATCTTAAACAATATTTATAAATTAAAATATTATTTTATTACAATTATTTTTTTAAAGATAAAAAATCTTTTTTAATAGAAAGGCGTATATATTGGTCAAGAGTGGATTTTTATATATAAAATATACTTATAATTATTAATTATAATTATTATTAATTAATAATTATTTTTAATTAAAATTTTAAATATAAGTTACTTAATTTATGTTTAAAATATATTAATTTTATTAATATTATTTTATAATATTAAATATATTTTTTATATTATATTTTATATTTTCTTTTTGCATATTGGGTCGCATCGCCTACTCGCTATCGCCAGTATTCCGGATTCGCTCGAAATTCGTAGCTCTATTCTATCAAAAGAAAATAAAGGACAAAAGATATATACCTGTCCTCTTCTACATATGTTCGAAGGACAAGGGTTCTCATCTTTTCGGTGCGCTCTGCGCTGCCGACCTACTCCCTCCACTGCAAGATGGCTGTCGCGAAGTGGCTGTCGCGCGTGAAATCTTGCATCACTGGTGAGATGACGTCTTCTGCCTCAGAAAATTGTTCGGCGAGGAATCATATCCTCCCGAACCTGTCAGGGAGGAAGTACTCTGCGTTGATACCACTGCTTTTAATTTTAAATATTATTAAAATAATAAAATAATTAATAAAAATTTTAAATTTTTTAAGTTGTTTTTATATCGCTAGTACAATAATCAAAGGGGTAGTTGTAAATTAATCGACCAAACTAGCCAAAATTTGTTTATTTAATAGAAGTTACATCGCTTCGACCATATGGTTGTGGTCCTTTTCAAGTATAAACTGAAATAATAATTAATTTAAAAAAAACGGTTTGAATACAAAAAACAGTAATATACATAAATGGATTTGCTATAAAATTTTGAGTACATACGTTCTTATTGAAACACTTCACAAATTTAAGTTAAAACAAATCATTAATGTGATTACGAATTTTTTATACATTAATTCTTTTTTGTATATGTCGTTTGATGATGTGTTTAGGTTAAACAATTATTAAGTAAGATATCATTCACCATCTCAATGTTTTTATGATGGAAAATGTCATTGGATAGTAGAATGACATGATCAACCAGATTATAAATAGTATTAATTTTATATTTTAAAGGGTGGTTAGAAAAAAAAAGTTTATATATCTTCCAGAACATGTAGGTTTCCTGTACCAATTAGTAATGAGTCTATTGTCTGAACGAATGATCGTTGTATTTAGGAAATTAATGGAAGAACTGACTTCAATTTCATATGTGAAATTCAAGCGTTGGTGGTAATTATTAAAAGTCATTAATATCTCATCTATTTTTGTACGTGGCAATATAGCAAAAACGTCGTCTACATATCTATAATATATGGGGACAGTGAAACTTAACAAACTTAAACATTGTGTCTCCAAATCATCCATCACAATATCTGCTATGATAGGTGATAAAAGAGAACCCATCGGGCTGCCAAATATTTGTTCATAAAACTGACCATTGAAGCTGAAACTAGTTGAATCTAAAATCAATTCTATTGAATGTAAAAATTGAGCTAAATTGAAATTTGTGTTCTTAGCAATGTCAATCCAACGTTTTTTAACGGCATTTAAAACCAACTCTTTAGGAATATTTGTGAATAATGAACTAACATCTAAAGATATCATTATATCATTATCATTAATAAAAGTATCTTTAATATTTTTAACGTTTATCGCTCGTTTATCGCAGTTTCTGACCCGTTCAAAGCCGTTTCTGAGCCGTTCGTAGTCGTTTCTGACCCGTTCAAAGCCGTTTATGACCCGTTCGTAGCCGTTTCTGACCCGTTCAAAGCCGTTACTGTCCCGTTCGTAGTCGTTCTTGAGCCGTTCTTTGCCGTTTCTGACCCGTTCAAAGCTGTTTCTGAGTCGTTTTTGACCCGTTCGAAGCCGTTTCTGAGCCGTTCGTAGTCGTTTCTGAGTTAAGGTTACAGACTGCGATAAACGAGCGATAAACGTTAAAAATATTAAAGATACTTTTATTAATGATAATGATATAATGATATCTTTAGATGTTAGTTCATTATTCACAAATATTCCTAAAGAGTTGGTTATAAATGCCGTTAAAAAACGTTGGATTGACATTGCTAAGAACACAAATTTCAATTT